>NC_045440.1:52750683-52892365 GCF_002776525.5 Piliocolobus tephrosceles
GAGACGGAGTCTCACTCTGTCACCCAGGCTGGAGTGCATGCCGTGATCTCAGCTCACTGCAACCTCCACTTCCTGGGTTCAAGTGATTCTCCTGCCTCAGCCTCCCAAGTAGCTGAGACTACAGGTGCATGCCACTGTACCCGGCTAATTTTTGTATTTTTAGTAGAGACAAGATTTCACCATGTTGGCCAGGCCGGTCTTGAAGTCCTGGCCTCAAGTTATCCTCCCACCTTGGCCTCCTAAAGTGCTGAGATTACAGGCGTGAACCACCACACCCTGCCTCCCAGCCTTACTTTTTATATCAGCGTTGCTCCATACAAGTGCCAGGGGTTACATAGGTAAACCTTATTTAGTTAATCTAATCATGGAAACATTTACATTATATATTAAATAATTATTTTAAATATATGAGGCGTGGTTATTTTTAAAAAACTAGCTGCTAACTTATTTTACTTCACTTAAAGCCTCAGACTTTTTAATTCTCGAATTTATCATGCATGAGAACCCTGACTCTTGCTCCTGACTGTTCTTTAGAATCACCTAAGGAACTCTAAAAATACTGATGCTGAGGCTGTACCTCAAGCAAATTGAATTGGAATCTCTGTGGGTGGGACCCAAGCCTCTGCAATATTATTTTTAAGCTCCTCAGCTTATTCTTATTCTCAGAGAGGGTTGAAGGTTGACAATCCCACAGTGTTAAGTCTGGCACTAATTGATTTGATCTACTTTTTGAGTATTCAGACAAAGAAGGAGGAATGAGCTCTAGAAAAAGCAATGGACAGTGATTGCCACCAGAGGTAGGTCAGCCTCAGGAGTGTCTTCAGTGGCGAATAACACAAGGTATGTAAAAGTACTGAAAACTGAAAATCACAATACAAATAAATAGTTTTACTGTGTTTCAAAACTATTCTAAGAACCATATATGTACATATGTCCATCTGAAAGGACTGGTTAATTCTGGTATATTATCATACATTGGATATTTATGGAAAGGTTCCAAATGCAAAGCTTCTATTGATGCCAGGACATGCTACCCTCTTGGCATTGACGTATGACAGTATGCTCAGTATTGCCAAACAGAAAAGTGTCCCTAGCTTCAATGTCCAGAGTTTTTATTGGGGCTTCATTTTGTAGGCATGATTGATTGATTGATTGATTACCCCGTGGTTGAACTCAGTCTCCCCACCAAAGGTTGAGCTGATATTATATGGCCCAATGTACTTACCACGAGTCAACTTGCTAACATAAACCATTAGCTCTGGTCTGCAGGAGGATGAACATGAAAAAAAAGGCGCTCTTATTGTTCCAGAAATTCTAAGGTTTTAGAGAGTACCTTATAGGACAAGGTCAAATTCTTTGTTACACATACATGAAAACTGAAATTTAAGCTGTTAGGCTAGTATTATTTAACAAAACCATAAAAATTGAAATTTGTAAATATGAAAATTGTGCATGTATTTACACATGCATGAATTGCTTACATAAAATAAAAAGAAATGTTTTTATTTAGGAAAACAGTTTTTCAGAATGTACCAACAAGCCTTTTAAAAAAGCATACATTAGGTTCCATCATCTCATACTGTGACTAATTCAAAGAGTAACATCAAATATTCAAAAATTTATGTCAAAGAAAAAAGAAAACTTAAACTGGAAAATGTTCACATTCAAGGGAGTTTAATGCCGCTATTTTCATGCATAAAATGGAGAAACATTTTTACATAATGTTACCTGAAAAAGTATATAAAATTATATGTGTAACATGAGTCAACTTATATTTCAGAAGGCATACTAAATTTTGTATAGTAGTTACCTTTAATCCCTAGGAATAAAAGTAAATTGCTAACTCATTTTGCTTTGCTATAGATTTCAATTTTTCTATAAGCTGGAGTTCTTAAAAAAAATTAAAAAATTTAGGCTTGGCATGGTGGCTGATGCCTGTAATCCCAGCACTTTGGGAGGCTGAGACAGGTGGATCACTTGCGGTCAGGAGTTTGAGACCAGCCTGGCTAACGTGGTGAAACCTCATTTCTACTAAAAATACAAAAAAAATTAGCTGGGCATTGCGGCATATGTCTGTAATCCCACCTATGTGGGAGGCTGAGGCAGGAGAATCACTTGAACCGGAGGTAGAGGCAGGAGAATTGCTTGAATCAGGAGGTGGAGGTTGCAGTGAGCCAAGCTCATGCCACTGCATTCCAGCCTGGGCAACAGAGTGAGACTTTGTCTCAAAAAAAAAAAAAAAAAAAAAAAGTTAAAATTTAAAGCAGACATTAAGTAGTTTTGGGTTTGACATATTTCTTATTGAGTTACCAAAACTGAAAAGTGATTTTTAAAGACATAAGGTATTTAGAAAAAGACGATTTAGGATAGGCTTTTGTTGACTACATTCTATGCAAGATTTTTATGCAAGATTTTTGGGAGTATGTAACTTTCTTGTCTAGGCATTTTTTGCGGGGGTAGAGAAGGTGCAGAACTTCTATCAGATGTTCAAAGAACATGCAAACTCAGAAAAGTTAAGAACCACTCAGAGAAAATGTACAAAAGGAACACAACAGGTGAAACTAAACAGAAGAAGGAAGAGTAATATTTTGATGGGGAAAACAAGTCATAAAGGGTTTTCTTAATACAAAAAGAGATAGTATTGCAGAACAATTTAAAAGTTATGGGTTTTGAAATTGGTGGATCTGGGGTCAAAGTCCAGTTCCATCACTTAACTACAATTGTCATGTGAGCAAAGTTATTCAGCATCCCCGCTATGCTTTGAGTATTTGTGTTCCCCGCCTGAAATTGTATGTTGAAACTTAATCTCCAATGTGATAGTTGTAAGAGGTGGGGCCCTTGAGGAAGTGATTAAGTCATGAGGGCAGAGCCCTCAGGGATGGGATTAGTGCCCACATAAAAGAGACCAGAGGGAGTTTGTTTGCCCACTTCTGTCATGTAAGGACACAGCAAGAAGTCACCACCTATGAAGCAAACATCAAATCTGCTGGTGCGTTGATCTCTGACTTCCCAGGCTCCAGAACAATGAGCAGTTTCTGTGGTTTATTCATTACTGCAGTCTAAGATAGTCTGTTACAGCAGCTGAAATTGACTAAGACACTCCCAGAGTGTATTGTCTATATAGTTCAAGTCTAGAATATTGATTAAAACTGGATGAGAGTTGCTAAGTACTGTGCTCAACAGTTTACATGTAGCAGCTCATTGATCTAATGACCTTAGGAGGCAGGTAATATTGTCCTCATTTTAAAGATAAGAAAGGTGAGACCCTGCTGGGCGCGGTGGCTCAAGCCTGTAATCCTAGCACTTTGGGAGGCCGAGACGGGTGGATCACGAGGTCAGGAGATCGAGACCATCCTGGCTAACACAGTGAAACCCCGTCTCTACTAAAAAATACAAAAAATGAGCCTGTAATCCCAGCTACTCGGGAGGCTGAGGCAGGAGAATGGCGTAAACCCGGGAGGCGGGGCTTGCAGTGAGCTGAGATCCGGCCACTGCTGCACTCCAGCCTGGGCGACAGAGCGAGACTCCGTCTCAAAAAAAAAAAAAAAAAAAGAAAGGTGAGACCTACCCAACAGGATAACAAAGAAACCTGCAGTCAGTACTTAGCATGTGCTGGCTAAGAAAACTAGAAACTGCTCATTTCCACATCTATTGAGTGTAACTATATTATTCTTGCCACAGAGCCATTCCTATCCTTTCCTATCCGCTCCTCTCCCTGATATATTACAGACTGCTGGAAACACAAATTAACATTTTTACTTTAATCCACATTGATACCCTTGAAGGAGTAAATATTCCAAACATGTCCAGTTAAATTTCCCCAGAGGGACTCTGGAATGCAGGTCAGACTGAATGTTCTTTGAATAAAACAAGTCTGTTGAGAGATTTTACTCCAAGACAAAATGTCTCTAAATAGAATATAGTAATTTATTGTTGAGAATGATAAAGTTGTGATTACTGAGAATACCAAATTATACCCACTTCAGGAAGGCTCCTTCTATTCATTCTCCATCCACTCCACAAATGTTTGTTGAGCAGCTAATTAGTGTCAGATCATCCATAGGATCCGGGCACAGCGGGGAACAGACAGACACAAACCTCCTTCCAGGCATGTGCTCTTAAGAGTGCCTCATGTACTCTTCATGCCTGTGGCGTCTAGCCATTTCAGTGAGCATACACACCACGGAGTAAATATGGATACATATTTCTGGAAAATTTCTAGTTAAAATTGGACCTCAAGAAACTACAGTATTAGATTACTTGAAGCAGTATATCTCTGCCACGTGGTGACACAGCCCGCAAATTTTAGGGATAATGCCTAAAGCAGTGGTCCCCAGTCTTTTTAGCACAGGGGATTGGTTTTGTGGAATACAATTTTGCCATTAACCAGTGTGGGAGGGATGGTGTTGGGATGACTCAAATGCAATTGTGCAATTTATTTCTGTTATTATTACATTGTAATATATAATGAAATAATTATACAACTCATCATAATGTAGAATCAGTGGGAGCCCTGAGCTTGTTTTCCTGCAACAAGAAGGTCCAGTCTGGGGCTGATGGGAGACAGTGACAGATCATGAGGCATTAGATTCTCATAAGGAACATGCAACCTAGATCCCTTGAATGTGCAGTTCACAATAGGGTTTGTGCTCCTACGAGAATCTTTTTTTAAAATTTATTTTTTATTTTTATTTTTATTTTTTGAGCCACAGTTTCACCCTTGTTGCCCAGGCTGTAGTGCAATGGCTCTATCTTGGCTCACTGCAACCTCCACCACCCAGATTCAAGTGATTCTCATGCCTCGGCCTCCTGAGTAGCTGGAATTACAGGTGCCTGCCACCGCCACAGCCAGCTAACTTTTTTTTGTATTTTTAGTAGAGACAGGGTTTCTCCATGTTGACCAGGCTGGTCTTGAACTCCTGACCTCAGGTGATGTACCCGCCTTGGCTTTTCAAAGTGCTGGGATTACAGGTGTAAGCCACTGCACATTCTCTTTCCTATGAGAATCCAATGCCGCTGCTGATCTGACAGGAGGCAGAGCTCAGGCAGTAATGCCAGTGATGGGTAGTGGTTGTAAATACCGATGAAGCTTTGGTTGCTCGCCCGCCACTCACCCCCTGCTGTGTGGCCCGGTTCCTAATAGGCCACAGACCGGTACCAGTCCACGGCCCAGGGGTTGGGGACCCCTGTCCTAAAGGAAATAAGATCATTTGTTAATCTTGTAAACCTTGCATTATAAGATCATGTTGTGATACTTCTAAATCACTTTTGTGTCAAAAAAGTTGTCTATTTTTTTAATAAGACGACTGCCACTAAAAAAAATTAAGTGAAGAGTAACTCTTACTTACAAACTTTCCAGTCCAAAATACTTTTGTAGTGGATTTCAAAGTACTGCCCAAAGAGTAGTGAAACCGCCTTTGCAAAATTATAACTGAGGAGAGTATGACGGTGAAATAAATCAGACCTAACACACTCCATCTTGCTTCTAACCTTTAAGCTATCCTTGTTCATTCTTGGGGGTAGGCCGAACTAACTTTAGGAAGGAATTCAGTTCATTCAGGTTTAACTCTAAAGCAAAATTGATAATAGCCATTTCCCCAAAAGACTTGCTTCTTGCCTGGGGACCAGTCTGCCTTTGCAGGACTTACAAATTAGCTACAAGATTAGAAATTACAGTTTAGGGATCATTCCGCATCTAGCTCCAAGAGTCTGAACCTTCCCAAATTGATTCTGGGGATAACATCACTATTATAAAACGTAAGATCAGTGCTTGAAATATTTTACAATATCTCATAGCCGCACTCAGTGGATCAGCTGACACCATCTAGACCAGTAATCTGGCTCAACCAGTTTTGCCACCCCACCCAGGAACAGAAAGCAGCAAGAAAAACTCACTGTGATTCCACCCCCAACCTGGCCAATCAGCACTCCCCATTTTCCAAGCCCCTACTTGCCAAATTTTCTTTAAAAACTCTGATCCCTGAATGTTCCAGGGGACTGATTTGAGTAATAATAAAACTCTGGTCTCTCACACAGCCGGCTCTGGATGAATTACTTTTTCTCCATTGCAAGTCCCTTGTCTTGATAAATTAATTGGCTCTGTCTAGGCAGCAGGCAAGGTGAACCCATTGGGCGGTTACGGTAATCCTAAAAGGAGTTAACTTTTAGGATTAACTCTTACAATGCAAATATTTATGTTATACAAGTTATACAAGTTATACAAGACTTAACTCTTACAATACAAATATTTATGTGATATTGTTGGTAAGTCTATTCCTTGCCTAAATTGTTAATTAATATTGTTGTAAAGAAAATGTCACTTCATCTCTTCTGTTTTGTTTGTTCTTTTCTTTTCTCTTTGTGGCAGTAATGAAGAGTAGCAGAAGAATGTATTACTCGGGGTTCTTAAAGTTCTTAATCTACCAGAGTTTGTAACATGATTCTTATTTATTTTTACCTAGTAGAATGGAGTGAGACAATTCATGTGTTTTGCTAACAGAGCAAATGTAGTCAATGTTGAAGTGTAAAACTCCATTAGTTTCTATATAGGTCACTTAGCTTTGTGGTATCTCATGGCCATAGAATGTGGTTTTAATTAACTCTGGTCAGCCATTGTGAAAATATGCACTGAAAGTTATCCAGTGGATTGGGTGAGAGACGATAACAAGGTGAAAATTCACCAACATCACAGAAAACCAGCTTCAGGCAACTATCCTCCTTGGGAACTGGTTGGCATAGTTATCCTAAATCTGAGGTAATAAACATTACGTAACAAATTATTGACAGATTATTTATTATTCATGACAGTCCAGATGAACAGATATCTTTGCATTTCAAATGACTAATGTCCTGTAAGTGACAGATACACTGTCACAGAAACTTTTTAAGAAAATTATTTATTTTATTTGTATTTGACATTACAAAAGGACTTTAAAGCACCAATCCTTTTCCAATCGTTACAGGAAAGCCACACACACATGTGCACATTATAGGAAAGCCTCACCCACACGAGCACATAGACGTGTGCTTGACAAAACTGTGGAGCTGAGCTGCGTAAGAATGCTCTGTCTCAGCGTGTACTGCTCAGGTGATGGGTGCACCAAAATCTCACAAATCACCACTAAAGAACTTACTCATGTAATCAAATACCACCTGTTCCCCAAAAACCTATGGAAATAAAAGATTTCATATAATAATAATAATAATAAAGAATGCTCTATCTTTCTGTTAGAAATAATAATGCCTCTCTCAGTTGTTGTTTCTCACCCGACAGTCAAGGTTTGTGTTGGGGGGTGGAGGCGGTGCTAGGTAAAGCGTTAATAACATTTACCTATGGGCAAAAAAAAAAATTAATTAGAAAATTAATTTTACACAGTAGTGGTTGGCTATTGATATTTTTTCTCAGAAAACATTTTAATGTTTAGTTCTTTCCATTGTGAAAACCCAAAACCAAGCATACACTTATAGTGGCTTCTCTCCCGTAAGGTTTTAGCATTCAAACTTGCAAATTACAATTACATTAAAAAGTTCAATACTTCCAAGGGGTTGCTGAGTTCTAAGGAGGGAATGGCAAACTGTTAATTTTGTTCTACTAATGCAGCCTTTAGTGATCTTCAAAGTGACTGTGTTTATATAAATTATTTAAGCAGATAATAGAGCAAACCTTTTATTGTTTTAAGACAGAGTGTCACTCTGTCACCCAGGCTGGAGTGCAGTGGTGCAATCTCAGCTCCCTGCAACCTCTGCCCTCCCCGGTTCAAGCGATTCTCCTGCCTCAGCCTTCCGAGTAGCTGGGATTACAGGTGCCTGCCACCATACTCAGCTAATTTTTTGTATTTTTAGCAGAGACGTGGTTTCACCATGTTGGCCAGGCTGGTCTCAAACTCCTGACCTCAGGTGATCCACCCACCTAGGCCTCCTAAAGTGCTGGGATTACAGGTATGAGCCACCGTGCCCAGCTGGAGCAAACATTTTTTTTTTTTTTCCTTAACATGGAGTCTCACTCTATTGCCCAGGCTGGAGTGCAGTGGCACAATCTCAGCTCACTACAAACTCTACCTCCCAGGTTCAAGCGATTCTCCTGTCTCAGCCTCCTGAGTAGCTGGGACTACAGGTGTGCCACCATGCTTGGCTAATTTTTGTATTTTTAGTAGAGATGGGGTTTCACCGTGTTGGTCAGGCTGGTCTCGAACTCCTGACCTTGTGATCTGCCCAACTCGGCCTCCCAAAGTGCTGGGATTACAGGCATGAGCCACTGAACCCAGCCAGAGCAAACTTTTAACACACTAAACAGCTATGATCCTTTGTTGACCATAACTCTAATAAATGTAAAGGAAGCAAGAAGACTTTTCAGAGCTTTCCCAATCAGTCAGAATATGCAATGGCTCTCTTAGAGGGAAGCACGGATGATAATAGAACACACTTTGTAGGTATCATGCAAATAACATTTTTTTTGATGCACTACATTAATTTAGGTATTCAACTGTGAGGTTGTAACACAATTATCTCTACTTTTATTTGAATACCACACATACTTGTATATTTGAAAGTTGGTCATATAGATTGGGTCATTCTTGTCACACTCAACTAAAACAGAGTCAAGAGCCATGGGGAGAAAAGCACTTAGGGCACAAAACATTGCTTCAAAAATGTAATCCACTGCAAGCTGGCTACTGAAGCTGGCGGCTGTGTTCTGAAACCAGGCTTACCTAATAGCTACTAAAATAACTTGCTGCAATTCCACCAGTCACGCACAAATCAGAGCTTGCCAGCTTGCCAAAACTTTACTAGTGCCAATTAATTTTCTTTCAAAACAATATGTAACATTGCTCCTTTCTGCAAGATGCCTAACCTTCTCTTTGTTCTTCAGACACACAGAAGAGCACCTCATCTGTGTGTATGCCCCAAATTGCAATTCTCACTTGCCAAATAAAATGTTTTAAATTTAGAGATTTATCTCTATATTTTATACGACTTTGACATACTTGTAGTTTTCCTTTGTTTATTTTGTTTGAGATGGGATCTTGCTCTGTCACCCAGGCTGTAGGGGAGCGGCATGATTATAGTTCTCACTACAGCCTCGAATTCCTGGGCTCAAGCAGTCCTCCTGGCTCGACCTCCCACATAGCTGATACTATAGGTGTGAGCCACCTTGCTTGGCTAATTTTTTTTTTTTTTTTTAATGTAGAGATGAGATCTTAGTATGTTGTCTAGGCTGATATCCAACTCCTGGGCCTCAAGTGATCCTCCTACCTCAGCATCCCAAAGCCCTGAGATTACAGTTGTGAACCATTCACATAGTTTAAAAGTCAAATTGTCCTTCATCAATTTCCTGTATCTGCCTCCCTATCCCAAATCCTGCTTGTTTGGACGAACGGAGGCAAGATGGTGCACTTCCGGGTTCTTCATCCCCCCTCCCAACTCTTCCCGCGCGCGGGAAAATGCAGCAGGCGACCTGGGAAGGTGCAGACCAACTGGGCATGCGCCAGGTGACGTCAATCTGAAGAGACCAAGATTTACCTGGTCGCACCTGCGGAACGCCCCTGACACGCCCATGCCCCACCTATTGCCCTCCCACTCCTAGAAAAGCCGCTCTCCGCCATTGAGCCACGGGGACTTCCCAGCTTCCCAGTCCTGTCCGGATGTGGGAACTCCGTCCGAGAGCTTGGGGGAGGGGAACTCTGCCGGCCTTCTTTGCCGGAGGCCGACAGACTTCTTCTCCACACCTTAGGTTACTAAAATAAACTTGCAGTTTTGCGCCTGACCTTTGCCTACTTGCTGGTTCTTTTGTGCTCGCTCTGGTGGTCTTAGAAAAACAAGACACTGCTCCTAGTTACAATCACTTGTAGCTTATTTAGCAACATCCAATGGTCTTACTTTTAAATATTATATTTTGTTGTCTTTTTTTTTTTTTTTTTTTTGAGATGGAGTCTTGCTCTGTTGCCCAGGCTGGAGTGCAATGGCGCAATCTCGGCTCACTGCAACCTCCACCTCCTGGGTTCAAACGATTCTCCTGCCTCAGCCTCCTGAGTAGCTGGAATTAGAGGTGCCTGCCACCACACCCAGGTAATTTTTGAATTTTTGGTAGAGATGGGGCTTCACCATGTTGGCCGGGCTGGTCTCAAACCCCTGACCTTAGGTGATCTGCTCTCCTTGGCCTCCCAAAGTGCTGAGATTACAGGTGTGAGCCACCACACCCACACTTGTTGTCATTTAAAATTAATTTGTATTACTCACTATTTTTTATTTTCTGTTATGGAAAAAGAAGATTAAGCCATATTATCCATCCACAACTTCCTTTCTCTCCAGCTTGCTATTATATGGTTTTATGGGACTTTGCATTCAGCATGATTAGCAAGTTCAGAGGAAAGCATGTTTTATGGCAGCCACCCTCCCTAATCCTCCAGCGTGCAATCTGGCCCTATCTAACTCTAGGCCTCTTTTCTAGTATCCCTGGTACCCTGTGCTCCAGGCACAAAGGGCAGTTTACCCTTCTGAGTGCACCCTGGGGCCTCGAATCCTTTCCTTACCCAGGGCCAGTCGCACCCACCTTTGCACCTTGCAGACTCCTCACCCCTTCAAGCCTCACCTCTTCAGACGCCTTCCCCACCTCGCCAAGCAGAGGCTGCCATTCCCTCGCTGCACTCCCACAACACCATGCCAGTACCTCTGCCATAGCAATTACTGGGTTAAAGAAGATTAGAGGCAAAATGGATCATTTAAGATTGTTTTCATCCTGTCATCTTTTTCCAAACCAGAGGTGGAAGGGACAAGACTAAAAGCTGAAGAGGGTAGAAGTAGAAAAACTAGCCTTGTTTTGTTTGTTTGTTTGTTTCTAGGAAGACTGAGGGAAATGCAAGCAGTTTTCCTAAGGTCTCTATGCTCAGGTAGAGAGTTTGAGAAACATGTCTTAAGTCCATGGAGTACATGACTGGTGCCTTCCCTCCCAACGTCCCCAGCAGTCACCATGGGCCAGCAGGCCTGACTCCTGAGCCAGCATCTGGTATCCTCACGAGAGTCACCTCCAGGAGCCCCAAGGGGAACCCACTTGGTATCACACACCTTAGTGGCTTCTTTCCCTTCCTGTTTCACTTCACCCTCTACAGGTAGTATTTCCTGGAATCAACTTCCAAATCATTGACTTACATGCTCCCTTTTTCAGAGTCTGGTCCTGGGAGAACCTAAGTTAAGAAAGGAGTTGACTTATTTCAGAATTACTTAAGGTTGCATGCGCTATGCCTGGACCGTCCTCACTTGGGTAAGGATTTGAATGTGCCTTCCTTTCCTGCCAGATGGGTGACAAAGGCCATATCTTATTGATGTGACTCTTAACAGATTCTTTGTGAAATGAATAAATGTATGGATGAACGAAAGATGTCCCATAGGAGCCATACAGTAATACAAGGGATTTCTAAAATTCAACAAGTTAGATTCCCTATTGCTTCTCTGTTTCAGCAAACATACCCACTCATCATGAACTGGCTCAGCTTAAGTAATGAATAGGCTCATTAAATATTTTAGTCATATTCACACTCCTTTAATGAGTTGTTTTTTCCGAACTTACATAGCATATTAATTGGCTTTAAATATATTTTCACTATTTAAAAATAATAATAATGATAATGTTTCAGCAGAGGAATTTTTAATTTAGAGTTTAATGATCCTAGAGACTCATTTCTTTGCTTTCTTGAAATACAGAACCAAAACATTTTTATCTCATCCTAAATCACTTTTATGAAGCTAGTTTTCTCCACCACTGAATTTAGAGGAAATCCTTTTAAGTTGGAGCCAGACATTACGTAAGATGTGTTGTCTTAAATATATAAGTAAATATTAAAATAACATTTTCAATATTATGGAGGATATTTAAATTGATATTTTAAAGAATCAATATATAGAAACTGAAAGGAATAAGTGTTATTTTTAGCTTGTCAGGAATCAAGTTTAAGACATTAAAATATATATATATATATATATATGTATATATATATACACACACACACATGCATATTCCGCCAAAGATTGTTGATATCTTTCATATCACATGCATAGTTGGAAGGCATTATAATTTGGTGGCATCCAAAGCAAATGTTATTTGTCCTTTCTGTATCACTGCATGTGAACACAGCTTCAGGGGATGGTACACTTCTTACTTTTTAACTAACATTCATGTTCTGCTAGGGTTTTGCTATAGGTGGAATATTTGTGTCTCTCCAAAATTCATATGTTGAAGCTGGCTCAATACCAAATGTCACAGTATTTGGAGGTGAGGATTTGCGGGGGTAATTAGGTCATAATGGTGGAGCCCTTATGAATAGAATTAGTGCCTTTATATAAAGAGACACATGGGAAACGATCTCTCTCTCCATGAACTGAGGACACAGTGAAAAGGTGGCCATCTGCACACCAGAAGGAGAGCCCGAGCCAGCAACTAAATAGGCCAGCACCTATGTCTTGAACTTTCCTGCCTCCAGAACTGTGAGAAATAAATGTTTGTTGTTTAACCTACCAAGTCTGTGGAATTTTTTTAAATAGCAGCCTGAGTTTAAATAGCAGGTTTCCAAGAGTGAACTTTCACATGAGGCTTAGAGGAGGGCTTAGGAGGACTTGGCAGTGGGGATGGGGGTTGGTTCTCAGAAGACCATCTTGTCCCTGACAATCCAGCATTTGGTGAGTGACACTAGTCAGGTCACTTTTCTGGGCCTAAGAATCTCCAGCTCCTATAGCTAAATGGTACAGTGTGCCCTTCACACTCTCTGAAGTAGTATGAGGGTGAGATGAAACACTGATATGAAAAATGCCTTAAAATCTGTAAAAACTCATACATGAGTAAATGTTTTGTTTATTCTAAGATTTATGTCTGCCCTTTCTGTCTTATGAAGGGAGAGACAATGAAATATTTTAGGTGTAAGGGGAAGGAAGAAGAGAGATAAGTCAATACATATCTTATTGTATTGATTGAATGTCAAATCAACAGACACAGATTTTTCCCTTTAATTTCCACTGGTCAACACCTCAGGTTCCTAGTTTCTTCCTACCTAACATAAAGGTTTGGAATGGTTTCTAAATTTTTTTGAGATACTATGAGGAAAGCTTTCTATTAAATTTATGGATAACTTTTAGAAGGAATTTACTAAATATATGCTGTGGTTCCTTTGGGAAAAGTTCATACTACAGAATTATGTTTATTTAGAATTGGAATTCCATTTTGGAATGTAAGCCCTTCTCATTTCTATCACACCTCAGTCATTTCTGTCATGAACAGTAGGCACCCCCACAAAGCCAACATAATTTTCTAGGCTGACAATGACTCGCTTCTTGACCAAACTCTAGTCAGGCTCCTCTGAACCCTTTTCTTGACTAGGCCTCAACCTTCGCCTATGAAAACTTGAAAACTTCAGACTCTCAGCACAGATGAGTTTGCTCACCTTCTGCACTAAGAGATTGAATAAGCAGTCACATAGTTTCTAACAGCTCAAGCCATGCCCCTAGAATGATGACTCCAAACCCTGCAAGTTTTTGCCTGGAAAAGCTCAAGGCTTCCAAAACAATTCACTGTGTGTTCCAGCCAAAACCTGCTCGTCTTCTAGGCTCTGTGGGAGGGTAAGACCCTGTCTTCCACGAGCACCAGTTAGCAAACCCAGATGGCCTAGGCACTTGGACCAGCCTCTGACTGATTTTTATATTTTTTCACTTCTCTGACTCTACTGAGCCCCCACTGGCCCTCTTCCTACTCCCTCATTCTCCTTTTATAACACAAAGTCACCTCTGCACAAATCCGAGTTGAGTTCAGTTCATTCTGGACTCTTTTCCCTATTGCAACAGTTATTCCTGGTTAAACGCTGTCCTTACCACTTGAACTAGTGTCCTGCTTTGTTTATCTCTTGACAAGGCCCAGTGCAAAATGAAAACACAGGTCTCATGTTCAAAAAGCGTGAAAAAGTGTCATTACAGGTACTAAAATATAAAGTTTTTTTCTTTTCATCTAACATCTATTTCTGAACTGGTTTTTGCTTTTGTTTTCATTTTGGTGTTTAATATTAAGTAAAGAATTAAAATTTTAAATATTAGCATGAAGTTTATGCTTCATCTTTATACTATGCATGCCTGTTTTAAATGTAGGTGTAAAGCATTTAACTCTTATCACCTAAATTACACAAGTTATACTTGTCCATGTCTATACATTTCATTTTTGGACAGAATAGTGAAAATACTTATGATCTGAGAGACCAAAATAGACACCCCATTATCAACTAAGATGGACTCTAAAGTTAAGGAAAGAAAAGTTACGTATGGGTTCAGGGTTCAGGGCAGCAGGCATGGCAACTCCCTAAATTTCTACAGCTGCAAGAAAAACCATGGTCTTGCTAAATTTGCTAAGAATAGGAGCTATTAAACAAATTATCATGTTCTTCCTAACTCTGATTTATAATTCAGATCACTGCAACTCTGGACAGAGGACTGACCTTACAAATACTCTTTTCTGACAAGCAACTGCAGACCTTAAGCTAGTTTCAGCAGCTTATAGAAGCTGCACATAAACTGTTCCTGTGTCTTGTAGTTCACCTTTTGATGTAAAGAACCAAATTCCACCTCATTTGTTTGTTTGTTTGTTTTTTAAGATGGAGTCTTGCTCTGTCACCCAGGCTGGAGGGCAGTGGCAGGATCTTGGCTCTCTACAACCTCTGCCTCCTGGGTTCAAGTGATTCTCCTGCCTCAGCCTCCCGAGTAGCTGGGATCACAGGTGCCTGCCACCATGCCCAGCTATTTTTTTTTTTTTTTTTTTGTATTTTTAGTAGAGACGGGGTTTCACCTCATTGGTCACACTGGCCTCAAACTCCTGACCTCAAGTGATCCACCCACCTTGGCCTCCTAAAGTGCTGGGATTACAGGTGTGAGCCACCGGACCTGGTCCCACCTCGTTTTGATGCTAAAACCGTACTCCAAAGTAAACATGCGATGTACGTTACATACATGTTTACCTGTTGCACATGTGCTTGCCTCCCCTAATGAGTATGTCTAGCTTTCCCCCTTATCACGCTGAATCCGTGGGACTCTATTATGTAACATAGACCTTGCAGGGCGTAAAACCCAAGCTGCCCTTTCCCTCTTCAAAGAGAGCACCTTCGATCCTCGCCATAAACTGTCTTTTCCTGATTTGTAAACTGCTATCACAAAAAAGTTCTCCTTTCTACTATTCAGCAATTCTGGTGGTCTTTTGGAGGACACATTGCACAAAATAACTTTCTATTTTGCTTCTTGATATGTGCACGTTCTACCAATGCTCTCTGCCTTTGGCTTAGCAACAAGTAAGGGAGAACCGAAAGGTAAAGGTACTGTGTGTTGCCCCTTTTCCCTTTTCTTCCCATCATTATCTTCAGTGAACCCAGGGAAGAGTGTAAGCAGAAAAGAGTTTGAGAGGACTCCTTGGTGGTTCGTATTTCTTCACACACTTTCTGCCTTCTACTGGCAAGTTGTGGCTTGCAGGAAAGCCTGTCCTCTCCTGGCTCTCTGCCATAGAATTTTATTTTATCTTATCTTATTTTATTTTATTTTATTTTATTATTTTATTTTATTTTATTTATCTTTTTGAGACAGAGTCTTGCTGTCACCCATGCTGGAGTGCAGCGGCGTGATCGTGGCTCACTGCAACCTGTGCCTCCTGGGTTCGAGAGATTCTCCTGCCTCAGCCTCCTGGGTAGCTGGGAGTACAGGAATGTGCCACCATGCCCGGCTAATTTTTGTATATTTAGTAGAGATGGGGTTTCACCATGTTGGCCACGCTGGTCTCAAACTCCTGACCTCAAGTGATTTGCCTTCCTAGGTTTCCCAAAGAGTGGGATTACAGGCGTGAGCCACTGTGCCCGGCTGATAGACTAGGCACTCACCTAGTCCTCACTTTGAATCTCTCTGAACTCCAGCATGGCACGGGTCTCCTGGAATTCTGTGGTCATGGGGTGTCAGTGGGCTGTATGCATGAATGAAGTTGCAAAGAGCAGCCCTGATCTCCTGGGCTCATGCACAGGCTCCATTGTCCCATTGCACCTCACTGACAAAGCACAAGTTCAGAGATAAAATTGTTAAGAATTTCAAACAGTGACAGCAGAAAATTAAGCCAACTATGGGTGCTTCTGAGAGCCAGGCCACATGTGACTATAAAGGTTATGCAGTAAGCCGGTGCTAGCTCCCATCGCACCAATTGTTCACCATGTCCTCAAGACTGCATGACTGATTACAGCTGTTCACTGGTTTCCTTTTCTGTTTAGAACACCCTCTGCTCTCTTCTCTAAGTGGCTAATTCATTCTAAACTGGCAACTCCACCCAAGAGATGATTCTTGATTCATGCAGGTAGATTACTAGTTGTTCCTCTTTTGTTCCAATAGCATTTACACTGTTTGCCAATGATCACTTTCATCACTTACAACACTGTGAGGACCTGTGCATTTATACACAAGAATAAGCAAGAGTCCAGGCAAGGCTTTATTTATCATGATCTTTTCCCTTCTCCCTCCACCCACTGACCACATACAGTAGGAACTCCAGCGTTGGCTGAATAATAGGCCAAGGCTTTAAAATGATGAGAAACACTAGTTAGCATCAGTATAAATTACAATCTCAGGATCATTGACTCCAAATCGTCCTAATTTTCAATTTTTCATTTAGCAAACATTTATCAGGCTCTATTGTAGGCCCTCTATAGAGGAGAGAAGGACAGAGGCAAATCCCTGTCTCCTGGAGCTTATGCTTCTAGTGAGGCTAGGTGTGATGGTGAGCTTTCAGCAGTAGGTAATTGTGTGATGTGAGCTCAGTTAATGCTACCAAGAGAAAGGAAAGATGGTCAAAGGATTGAGGGTGGCAGGTGCTGTTTAGACAGGGCTGTAAAGGAGGCCTCTGAGTGCAGGCAGGAAGAAGTGGGGCAAGCACATGCTCCCCTTCTGGGGGAGAGCACCCAGGCAGGCACCTGGGAGGAAGGACATAGTGGGTATACTTGAGGGGGAGCAAAAGGCTGAGCATGAAACTTTAAAGAGAAACAGGATGTTTGCACAGCTTCCAAAATATTTTCTCTTCACTATGATACTTTTTTTTTTCTTTTTTTTTCTTTTTTGAGACGGAATCTAGCTCTGTCGCCCAGGCTGGAGTGCAGTGGCCGGATCTCGGCTCACTGCAAGCTCTGCCTCCCTGGTTTACGCCATTCTCCTGCCTCAGCCTCCCGAGTAGCTGGGACTACAGGCGCCCGCCACCTCGCCCGGCTAGTTTTTTTGTATTTTTTTAGTAGAGACGGGGTTTCATCGTGTTAGCCAGGATGGTCTCGATCTCCTGACCTTGTGATCTGCCCACCTGGGCCTCTCAAAGTGCTGGGATTACAGGCTTGAGCCACCGCGCCCCACTATGATACTTTTAATATAGATCCGTACACTCTTTGATACTCCTCCCTCCAGGGGTGGAGCTTGACTCTCCTCCCCTTGACTACAGGCTGGCTTCTAACAAATGGGGCACAGAAAGGAGAAAAAGAGCATCTTCACAGTGGAGAAACCTGCCATTTCCCCTCAGGACTTGGAAGATAATGTTCATCACTTAATAGCAACTTAATGGGCAGTAAGGATTCTGCTGCCAATTTGGTTCTCATTCCCCCAGCTTCTATCTGAATGCTATTAGCAGTTTTATCTGTCCTTTGGGTTCTTTTATTTCATCAGGATGTGCACAGGTGTTGGTCTCAGGCTACTTATCCCAAGTGGTATCTGATTAGTGATTTTAGTTTGGACATTTTTCCCCTCCAAATTTCATGTTGAAATTTGATCCCCAGTATTGGAGGTTGGGCTGAATATAAGGTAGTTGAGTCATGGGGGGAGATTCCCCCATGAATGACTTGGTGCTGTCCCTGCAGCAAGGAGTAAGTTCTCTCTCTATTAGAACGTGAAAGCTAGTTGTTTAAAAGAATGTGGCACCTTCCCCTCTGTCTTGCCGTGTGACACGCCAGGTCACCTTCTCCTTCTGCCACAGGTGGAAGCTTCCTGAAACCCTCCCCAGAAGCAGATGCTGAAGCCATGCTTCTTGACCAACCTGCAGAGCCATGAGCTTATTAATTACCAGCCTCAGGCGTTCCTTCATAGCAGCACAAAATGGACCAATACAATTAGCAATTTGAATTTAAAGACGTGTATTTTGGCCTGGTGTGGTGGCTCACACCTGTAACCCCAGCATTTTGAGAGGCTGAGTGGGAGGATTGCTTGAGTCCAGGAGTTCAAGACTAGCCTGGGCAATATAGCAAGATCTCATCTCTACTAAAATTCAAAAAAATTAGCTGGGTGTGGTGTGCACACCTGTAGCCTCAGCTACTTAGGGGGTTGAGGTAAGCAGATCACTTGAACCTGGGAAGTTGAGGATGTGGTGAGCTGTAATCCCACCATTGCACTGCAGCCTGGGGGACAGAGCAAGAACAAAAAAAAAAAAAAAAAAAAAAAAAAGAAAGAAAGAAAAAAAGAAAGAAAGAAAGAAAGAAAGAAAGAAAGAAAAAAAGGACTTCTGTGTTTCTTTTGGTGGGGAAAATGTTATTCTTATTTGATTTCTTTCCCTTTATTATTTTATTTGTTTTATCCTTCTAGAACTCCTTCTAAAAGCATGTTAAAGTTTGTGGATTTATCCTTCCTGCCTCATAAAATGTTTTCCAATATTATCCATCTCTTTGTCTTTCTCTTTTATGTTCTTGGAGAAGTTTTGACTTTGTCTTTTGACTCTGTATTTTAGATTATTAATTTACTTTAATCATGTCTATTTTTAAAACATGGTTGTTCTAATTTTTAAAAATTTTTTGCAATTGCATTTAAAACCATTTAAAGAGTCATGTTTATTAAAACATTACACAGAATTGAAACTTACACAAAATAAAATTTACCCTTTTTAGGGTATAGTTCTATGAATTTTGACAAAAGCATAGACTCATGGAACCATCACCACAATTAAGATATGGAATAATTCCATTACCCTAAATGACAATTGCATTTTAAATTATTGTTTTGATTCCTTTTTCTATAGAAAGTTGTTGTCTTTAAGCAAAGTGGGAGGCATCTCACCACCCAATCTCAAACTATATTACAAGGCTACAGTAACCAAAATAGCATGGAACTGGTACAAAAAAAGACACATAGACCAATGGAACAGAGTAAAGAACTCAGAAATAAGACTGCACATCTACAACCATCTGATCTTTGACAAACCTGACAAAAACAAGCAATGGGGAAAAGATTCCTATTTAATAAATGGTGCTGGGAGAACTGGCTATTCATATGCAGGAAATTGAAACTGGACCCCTTCAATACACATATAAAAATTAACTCAAGGTGGATTAAAGACTTAACTCAAGGTGGATTAAAGACTTAAATGTAAAACCTAAAACTATAAAAACCCTAGAAGAAAATCTCAGCAGTACCATTCAGCACACAAGCAGGGGCAAATATTTCATGACAAAAACACCAAAAGCAATTGGGACAAAAGCAAAAATTGACAAATGGAGTGTAATTGAACTAAAGAGCTTCTGCATAGCAAAAGAAACTATCATCAGAGTGAACAGACAACCTGCAGAATGGGAGGACATTTTTGCAATCTATCCATCTGGCAAGGGTCTAATATCCAGAGTGTACAAGGAACTTAAACAAATTTAAAGAAAAAAACAAACAACTCCATTAAAAAATGGGCAAAGGGCATGAACAGGCACTTCACAAAAGAAGACATTCATGCAGCCAACAAACACGAAAAAAAAACTCAACATCATTGATTATTACAGAAGTGCAAATCAAAACTACAATTAGAAACAATCTCACGCCAATCATAATGGCTACTATTAAAAAGTCAAGGATCAACAGATGTTGGTGAGGCTGCAAAGAAAAGGTAATGCTTTTACACTGTTGGTGGGAGTGTAAATTAGTTCAACCATTGTGGAAGACCATGTGGCAATTCCTCAAAGATCTAGAAGCAGAAATACCAATTGACCCAGCAATCCCATTATGGTTATATACCCAAAGGAATATAAATTATTCTAATATAAAGATACATGCACACATTTGTTCACTACAGCACTATTCACAATAGCAAAGACATGGAATCAACCCAAATGTCCATCAATGATAGGCTGGATAAAGAAAATGCAGCATCTATATACCATGGAATACTATGAAGCCATAAAAAGGAAAAAGATCATGTCCTTTGCAGGGACATGGATGGAGCTGGAAGCTGTTATTCTTAGCAAATAAATGCAGGAACAGAAAACCAAACACCACATGTTCTCACTTACAAGTGGGAGCCGAACGATGAGAACACATGGACACATAGGGAGGAACAACACACACTGGGACGTGTTGGGGGTCTGGGGGAGGGAGAGTATTAGGAAGAATAGCTAATGGATGCTGGGCTTAATAGCTAGGTGATGGGTTGATCTGTGCAGCAAACCACCATGGCATACATTTACATATGTAACAAACCTGCACATCCTGCACATCCTGCACATGTACCCTGGAACTTAAAATGAAACTTGAAGAAAAAAAAAAAGTTAAAAAAAGAAAGCTTTTTTTCTTTTTTAAGAACAAATTAATTTTGTTCTAAAATATTTTCTGTTTCCTGAATTATTTTAGGCTTTTCAGAATCAATTGCTCGGTCTGGTGATTCTCCACCCTCCCCGACAGATTGCTGATGTGGATTTCTCAGCAGTTCATCACAGGTCCCTTTCTCTCTCCAGCAAGTCTCTCGCTGAGCGACAGCTGCATACATGCAGGATCTGTGGAGGCGTGTGCCACCCATAAGAGGAGCAGGCTGAGTGGACGGCAGGCTTCACTTTAGGGCCAGTGGCCACGATACAGTCAGGCGGACTGAGGGTCCCAAAGGCAGCAAAGGAAAGCCGCCTTCACCTTGGCTGTGGACTTTCACTCTGGGTGAAAGTTCTTTTCTTTATTCTCTCTTTTATGCTTGTCATGAAGGACCAGAGGTTCTTGAGACACACGTTCCCTCTCTCAGGTATCTACTCCCCATTAGAAACCTTCCTGAGACAGTAGTTCTCTTTCTTCTGATGGCATGTTTCAGCTGGAAAGCGCTTGTTGAGACCCACTGCTGACTGCTACTGTAGTCTCTGTGTGTGTTATGGGGATGGATCTGGAGGCAACCGGTCCACCTGCTCCACAGGAGGTGCTCATTATCAAGGCCCCAGAACTCTTGGCCTCACCTCCGGGCTTAAGGTTCCCTGTAGTGCGGGCCTTTTCATCTTTTCTTCTGCCGCGTGGCTTGCACTATGGTTTCCTTTACACACCTCAATCTGTCCTCCAGGAATTGCTCAAAAGTTCTCTTCCATCCATACCTATTCCCTGTTTCTCAGCACTATTGTGGATTTCTTGTTTCTATCCTTCCTTCTTTTCCTTTGGCCTCCTTCTGTCCTTCTCTTCTCCCGTCTCTGCCTCTCTCCCTTCTTTCCTCTGTTCCTTCTTCTTGTGTGTTGTGTCATTTTTAAAGGATTTGTGTTTGGAAAGAAATTGGATTCTGTTACCAGTCTACTATCTTAATCCAATCTTTATTGTTTGTTTGACACTTTATTTTGTCAAAGTCAAATAAAATTAAGAGACCAATCCCTAAAATGAAAAAGCTTTATTTGGGAGGAAAGCATCACAGTTCAGGGCATACACGCAGACTGCAAGGTCATTAGTGAGTCTCAAGGAAAAGGAGGTTAGAGGTTTTACAGAAAGGAGAAATAGTGCATATTGCTCTTTGAGAAATTTCATTGGCAGGTTCTGAGGAGCTGGCAAGTTCTGATTGGTGAGTGATGGCAGCGGGCAAAACTAGTCTTAGAGTTGTAACAGGAGTTTTGGTAATCATTAGATGAGACTTATTTCAGATTACAGCAGGCAGTTTCAGCTGCCAGGCTTGGAGAAAATTACATTTATGGAGCAATATTTTGTGCCCTGAGTGCTTTTACCCTTGGCCTCTCCATTCAAGTTGTATGATAAACAAGAATGATCCACTTCCTATGATAAACTTTCACAACTTGTATACTCATTACAGAGGCAACCTAGTATAATGGTTGAGAGGTTGTACTGTGATACTAGACAGCCTGAGTTAGAATATCAGCTCTTTTGCATAATACCTGTGTGGCCTTGGACAAGTTGCTTTATTTTTCTGTGCTTCAGTTTTATCTGTGAAATGGGATAAAAAATAAAATAGTTTCCTTTTTTTTTTTTTTGAGACGGAGTCTCACGCTGTCGCCCAGACTGGAGTGCAGTGGCACGATGTCGGTTCACTGCAAGCTCCACCTCCCAGGTTCACGCCATTCTCCTGTCTCAGCCTCCCGAGTAGCTGGGACTACAGGCGCCTGCCACCAGGCCCGGCTAATTTTTGGATTTTTGGTAGAGACGGGGGTTTCCATGTTAGCGAGGATGGTCTCGATCTCCTGACCTCAGGATCAGCCTGCCTCGGCCTCCCAAAGTGCTGGGATTATAGGCGTGAACCACCGCGCCTGGCCAAAACAGTTTCCGTTTTTATCCCATTTAGTCCCATAGAATAGCCTTCTATGAGACTGTTCTAAGGATTAAAAGTGAATATATGTAAGTTACTTAGAACATTGCCTGGCACACATTTTATTATTGTTTTATGTACTATGTTCTTAAAATTCAATGAATTATCTCTTTAATTTTTTTTTTAATGTTTGGTTTTATAGATTGCACCAACAATTCATTTTGTTTACTTATTCTTAATGTAGAGCAACATTATTTATATAAAATAGTTGCACAATATATCAATAACTAGAAACAACTCAAATATATAACAATTATAGAATTAATAAGTAAACCACAGAATATATTACTATAAATTAAAAGGAAGACATGGAAAAATAGATTCGTGAAAGTTTTTGCATGAAAAAAAGACAATAAAAAATAGAATACTTAATGTTATTTTTCCATTGATTTTATATATAACTTTGAGTTCTTAAAGAATGGAATCAGAAAAGTTGTACTTTATCACTTTTTAACATGGTGGATTATTATTTTAAAGGCAAAGGTAAAGAGAAGAGATACTGTGATTTATTTAACAACCATGACAATTTTCAGGTACCTCTAAGCTCTTCCAGTCATGGGCATAGACAATGCCTGCTTTCACCGAGCCTGTCTGGAAGCAAAGGCTCCACTACCATAGTTACCACTGGGACCCACCCTAGTCTAGGGAAATGATTCCAAGACACTCTAATTTTCTTAAATGAAATAGCCGTTTGTGTCTCAACCTTTTGAAGGCAGCCCAACCCACCTATATTACAACATCACAGCTAGAGTCAGATTTTCTAGCAAGATTTTTCCAGTGAAGAACATAGCTTTATTGTAGCTTAGATGACGAGACTCCAAAGAAGTCTGGAAAAGATAGCTCATATTAAACAATAGGCAATATAATGAGAAGTTAAAATAGAAATTAGGATACCATTGGTGAAAATATTTTAGGTTTTCTTTTAGGGCATGTACTGGGATAGGATGAGTGAAATATTTTAGAGAGTGTTTATTTCCTTCTGGATCAGAAAACCAGCGAGGTTTTTTTTTTTTTTTTTTTTTGAGATGGAGTCACTCTGTTGCCCAGGCTGCAGATAGTGGCACAATCTTGGCTCATTGCAACTTCCACCACCTGGGTTCAGGTGATTCTCCTGTCGCACCCTCCCAAATACTTTGGATTACAGGTGTGAGCCACCACATCCAGCTAATCTTTTTTTTTTTTTTTTTCAGACGGAGTCTCACTCTGTTGCCCAGGCTGGGGTGCAGTGGTGCCATCTCAGCTCACTACAAGCTCCGCCTCCCGGGTTCATGCCATTCTCCTGCCTCAGCCTCCCGAGTAGCTGAGACTACAGGTATCAGCCACCATGCCCAGATAATTTTTTGTATTTTTAGTAGAGACGGGGTTTCACTGTGTTAGCCAGGATGACCTTGCTCTCCGCCTGCCTCAGCCTCCCAAAGTGCTGGGATTGCAGGCATGAGCTGCCGTGCCTGGCCTAGCAAGGTATTTTTTTTTTTTTTTTTTTTTTAATGTGGGCAGAACATACAGAACTAGGGATTTGGTTAACATGGGATTTAAATAAAATACACCATTTCTCCAATTACATTTTGGAGATTTTATAATTTTGACATCTAAAAATTATCTGTATTGAAATATTTTTAAAAGTGCAATCATATTCAATGCTAGTATTGAGGGAACAAAACACATTTATATACAACTATCTTGGTTTTTTAGCCAGTGCTTTCTTCAGCATATATTACTATCTTTTAAAAATTAATTTGTAAACTAATCTACAAATCATGAAAATAGCGTTAAGCTTATCATCATTAACATGTTGCTTAATCTTTGTGTTTTAAATACATAAACAAGGTGTTTATATTAATTATTTTTCTTTTAACACATCAAACTTAGTATAGTAATATGGATAAACCCTGATTTGTATACCTCTTAAAATCACATTTGGAAAGATACATTACATTCGTTAACAATGTCTCTCTGATTTTTTTTTTTCAGTTTTCAAATTAAGAGAAAAAACGAAATGTGACAACTGAGAAATATGAAAGAGTCTATTTACTATAAACTAGTGTACAGATTGAGTTAAAATAATGAGATGAGGAGACTTCTGGCAGATACACAGGACTTGTTTACATTTTGATTGCAGTTTAATAATTTGCTGATTGCATTATAATCACAGCAATATTGCATTTTAATCACATGCATACATTTGGTTAACTAAATTAATGCCTTTAAATCATAATTTAATTTTTGCTAATACATAACCAGTTCTTTCTCTGTCCCTGCTCCAATGAGGATAATAATCAGTGAGCATGGTTTTGGATCAATTCTTTTTGGTAAACTCCCTAGCCACATTCTGCTTCTTGCCTGCTGAAGACATCATCTTTCAAACAAATGTGGAATAATGAATAATGCTTCATAGCATAGTGTATAATGAACTGGAAGGAAGCCTCATCTAGCATAAACCTGCAATATTCTTCGTGTGACTAAAATCCACAATTACTGGAGCAGAGAATTGTCCTGCTCCTCCCAAACTATGTGCCTTTCCTTCATGGTGCTAAGGCCGCTTGACCTCAAGTGGGCAAGTGGCTGGGATGAGTCCTCGTGGAAGGGGATCACGGGACGTGTCACAAGACCTTTTAGAATCTGCAAACACTGTTGCAAATTTTCAATGTACCCCTCTCTCCATTAGTCAAGCATGGATGCATTTTTAGTAGAAAAAAATTACAAGAAGGCAAAAAATTATTCACAATCCCACTGCCCAGATAATAATCTCTGTGCCATTTAAAAAAACAAAACATGGGGCCAGGCATGGTGGCTCATGCCTGTAATTCCAACGCTTTGAGAGGCTGAGGCAAGTGGATCCCCTGAGGTCAGCAGTTCAAGACTAGTCTGGCCAACATGGTGAAACCCTGTCTCTACAAAAATACAAAAATTAGCCAGGCATGATGGCAGATGCCTGTAATCCAGCCACTTGGGAGGCTGAGGTGGGAGAATGACTTGAACCTGGGAGGCGGAAGTTGCAGTGAGCAGAGATAGTGCGACTGCACTCCAGCCTGGGTGACTGAGTGAGACTCCATCTCTCAAAAACAAAAAACAAACAAACAAAAAAACACAGGAAATACATGAATAGTAGAAAATTCAGAAAATGTACAAAATAATTTGTAGTGAAAGGTAAATCCTTTGCATTTCTTTTCACCTCATTCTCTTTCTACAAAGCCAGTGTCTTGAGGCCTTTTGAGGACATTTTTTATGTCTTTCTAGCAGGGTGGGAAGATAATGCCCCTGAGGTGTTGGGAGCAGGGAGGCAATGGGCTCAAAATTTTTTTTTTACCTCCCCAAGCTCTGGGTATAGGATTCAGAGGACTTGTGAAGAGAACAAAGACTGAGGAAGGGTCTGACTTAGGGTGTTGGGTGGTGCAAGCATGTGGAGGGGTGGCTGGAAAGAGAAGGTGGCTCAATCCACTGAGAGTCATCAGGACAGACTGGTCTGGTCTGAACACTGAAGTAGGGACCAAGGCTGGAATCACACACCTGGAGACACAGTGGATGAAAGGCCTTAGAGGAAACCATGAGGACAGGATGCAATATCTTGACCTGGTGGCAGGTTTCCTATGAATCCCAAAGCCAATGAGGCCAGGAAAAAAGATACAAGGAGAGAAACCCTGAAAAGGGACTGTAACTGGAGTTAACCTGAGAGTGATGGGGTTAAACAGAAGCAATCACATTGGCAAGCAAGATTAAATTATTTCCACCATCAATAGTAATGGGTGTTATCCTTGCTCACTGAAATCTATGCCTCCCAGGTTCAGACGATTCTGCTGCCTCAGCCTCCCAAGCAGCTGGGATTATAGGAATGCACCACCATGCACAGACAATTTTTGTATTTTTAGTAGAGATGGGGTTTTGCCATGTTGGCCAGGCTGGTCTCAAACTCCTGACCTCAGGTGATCTGCCCACTTTGGCCTCCCAAAGTGCTGGGATTATAGGCGTGAGCCACCACTCCCAACCTAAGTTAACTTCTGTAATACAAAAACATTGTTTTAGTTCTTTATATTCGAGTTATGACTTTCATTAATAACCTTGTTCTACTTGAATTTTCTTACTCAATCCTTATAACTTTAGGCAATACTATTATTTCATTTTTACAGATGAGAAAACTAAGGCTTAGATTGATGAATTGACCCAACGTTACACAGCTAGTAAGTGATGCACCCAGGTTTTGTGTTCAGATCTCTAGAGTCCAAAGTTATTTTGACCCCTGGATCAATCAGGGGACAGTTAGGAAATAGAAACCACACCATTACTTTAGGAGAGAGAATCTATGTAACAACTGTTAACTAATACGGAACAACTGGTGAGGTGGACACTAATTTTTCATGGTGGCAACAACTTCAAAAAGCAGCTACTACCTTTTGCGCTAGGAGAACAAAGGGAAGTGGTTGGAATCAACAGAACTTAGATACTTGCAGAAGGGCCCCTGCACCATTAGGCCTCCGTCTGAGGGCACGTGATCAGACTGGGCCTGTAAATTCACTAATGCTGTTGAAACAAACTACCACAGTCAGTGTGAGGGAAACTTACTGGCTGCCAGGAAGAGGAGGCAGAGGCAGGATAGGCAAGAAACAGGAAGTGGTGTCTTCGTTCTTTTTCCTTCAGCCTCCCGTCGGTCACTCTCTTGCATGCTTCAGTTGGTGAAAGCTGACATGGAGCCAGTGGCCAGAATATAAATGAGGTCTGCTGGATCCTAGCAGAGTTAGAAGGATGGGTTCAAGGCTGATAGTATATTGGTAATTGACACAGTCAACGAGCACTCCTTTCCACACATTTTTGGATTTTCATACAATATCCAAAACAACTCCCTACATCTTCCTAATTAGCTGCAATTATCCTTAGTACAAAGACTGTCTCAATCTCTCCTCCAAACAAGGACACACAAAGTCCCAATAGTTATAGTCTGTATTTCTGAGTCTGTTAATCCTATTAAAATTCAGTCGCAAACCTATGTGAATATTCTGCTACCTAAGCAGGAAACTATCATGCTAATTATCACCACAGATCTTGAATAAAAAATAAAGGGAAGGAGAAGAGAAAATTAGTTAATGCTGCTCTAGTCCTCCGACTTTCTTTTTCTACTACTTATTGTATGTTTCTTTTGCCCTCTTACAGGAAATGAACTGGTTGTGATATTTTACCTGACAGAATGACCCAAACCTTCCTTGCCAAAGTTTTTGAACTATCAGTGGTTCTGCATTTTTGTAGTAGTTGTTGCTACAATTTTCCTGGAAAGTTTTAAACTGCACATGGATATACTAAGAAGCATTCATAGAAGCCCCTTGTTTTCCAGACATTAATCCATTTTGCCGCTATGGTGTAGGAGAAACCCAATTTCTTCTTCATAATCAGGATCGAATAACCAGGGAAGTAGCCCCCTTCTTTGCCTATTTCAGTAGCACGAGGATTCCAAAAGGCCAAATGATGTTCTCTACTTCCAGTTCAACGAGACTATCAAAAGACTCCTGGTGAAAGAATTTCTGACATGTGAAACAAAACCTCTGGACCAGCAGAACTCAAAGTCTCAGTAATGGGAAGTGAAATTTTGTGAGAGAGTTATTAGGTATCGTCATTGGTTTGAGAGACATGCTTCAAAGAGAGAGAGAGAGAGAGAGAGAATGCTTTAAAGGCTTCCACTAGGCCTTTCCTATCATAATGGACCTTGCTCCAAGGGTCAGAAGGTCAATGTGGGTATTCTGCTGGTGGTTGAGTGTGTTTATTCCAATAAAAGATTTAGCAAAAGCAGGAAAATAAGCATAAGTTTGGTTCGTGGACCTACTGGTCCACTCGAGCCCAAACTTCATTGATCATCTCACCATCATAACCCTTGCTTTGACTGCTATACCACCATGGCATTTGGGTCCCCAGGAAATAGTGTCAGTTCCGAATCAGTGCCTAGTAATTCCTAAAACATCTAGGTACTTCCTTTTTTCCAAATAACAGTAACTTCATTAAATAGCCTCAGGTCCCTTAGGGAGAGCTACAGGAAAGGACTTATAGTATATACTTGGATTAGTACAGCAGGGTCCTGCAAAGACATCCACTTACACATTTAGCACCATAGGGTATTATAACACTTTCTTCTTGGTATCATGAGAACCCATTCCTGAATAGATTCCTCAGCTTTCTGTCAACAGAAATTAGCAACATCTTGCAATGGTTTTGGTGCATAAACTGTTTCCTCCAGAATTTTACTTTGCAATTGTTCCCCTGGAGTTGCTGATATATGGCACTAGCTTTGGGTCTACAAGAGGTGGCCATGTTGGATCTTAAGGAAAATAGACATTGCCTCACATGGAGACTATCCCAGGTGAGCTTACTGCATGTCTTCAAGTGAGGGAAGGCTAGTCTACTCAGGCCTGGAAGGGCAGACTGCTGCCACTGGAATGGAAAAATCAGAGAGGCTTGGGAGTTAAAGATTCTTAGCTTTCTCTGGATTCACCTAGATGTCCTTTAAAAAGTCTAGGACCCCATTCCTTCTCAATCAATGCTGTAACCTTGACTCAAGAGATTTGGCGAGGTCATGATTTCAACTTATGCTGTAATTTCTGCAGCCTTTGGAATTAAGTTTTGTGTACAATTTTTAACAGTAGAACAATGTAGCTACAATAAATAAGAAACTCTTTTAGGGCTGCTGTAGAAGCTTTTTGTTCTGTGATTTTGAGGTTTAAACACCTGAGCTGTGCTTCTTTTCTTTTCTATATTTTTATTTTTGAGAGAGGGTCTTGCTATATTGCCCAGGGTAGTCTCAAACTCCTGGGCTCAAGTGATCCACCCACCGCAGCCTCTGGAGCAGATGGAACTCCAGGTGTGCAGTCGTATCCTGCCCAGTCATTTTCTTTCTGTGAGTAATCCAGGGCATTTAGAGGAAGCTATTCTAAATCATTGTCTTTGTAGAATTCATTCCTGCAAAATGCCAATGGCAGCAGCCACTTGATCCTGTGGTCATTAATTACTCTCAAGCACAGGTAACTAGTTATGCCTAATCAGGATGCTCCTACGGGCCTGGGAGGACTAGCTCCTCCTCCCAGCAGGGAGGTTAGCATGACGCTCAGGTCCCAGTCACAATCCAAACCATACCTTTTTGGGGTATACTTATTGGGACCACTCACAGCACAAATTTCTATATTTTCTTTAGAGTCAAATTAAGAGACAGAACCACACAAGTTATTTTAGCAGATAATTTAATACAAAGAATTGTTAACCAGGTATTGAAGGACAGACAACTCAAAAACCCAGACATCACCGAGGTAGCAACCCTCACCAAGGGCTGGTGGAACAAGAAGTTGGAATATTTAAAATTTAGAAGCTTGGAGACCCACGGACCCCAGAGACACAGATCTCTGGGACTAGGATCCTCTTTGGCTGATGCTGATGTAGACACTGTGGGGCTGGGACCTTGGCTTCTAAGGAGGGACTGCCTGGTGGCTGATGTTGTTGTGTTTTATGTATGTGTATATAAAATATGTGTATGTATATATATATGTATACAATAGATACTTTTTTGGAATCATTTCAAAATAAATATCAGACATCATGATATTTATGCCTAAATACATCTCTCCTATTCTTTTTACATTATTATTCCCATCTACCCCAAATTTTATATTTATTCAATAATATTTAATATCCAGTCCATATTCAAAGTTATCCAATGGTTCATGAAAATCCTTCAAAGTTCTTTTTGTTTTTTAAAATTCAGGACTCAATCAAGTTTCACTTCTTATAGTTTCTTGCCCTATCTCCTTTAATCTAGACCAGTTTTTCTTTTCCTTTTTTTTCCTTCCTTTCTTTCCCTCCATCCCTCCTTCTCTTTCTCCCATCTTCTCTTTGTTTTTAATGACATAGACTTTTTGAAAGGTCCAGACCACTCTTTTCATTGAATGTCCCAGTTTCTGGATTTGTCTGATAGTTTTCTCATGATTAACTTTGGATTAAATATGTAGGGGAAGAATACTAAATCAATAATGTTGTATACTTTCAATGGTAGCAAAGACTTCCAGTATATCAAAATTATCCACATGAAGTGGTGGATACTAAATGACACTATCCCTTTCCAAAATATAATATAATAATTATAGTCATTTGGTCAGGTACTAAACTGGGTGCTGTGCATATGTTATTTGCATTCTCAAAACAATTCAGCAAGGCATTATTTATACAGTTTTACATATAAAAACAGTGTTAGAGATAATTGTTGCCCAACATCCATTTTCTTCTTCTTTAGTAGCATAATTCTGATTACATTTGTAACTGACAATGTACCTAGTTAAAAGCCTAAATCTCTACACTCTCTTATTTAGTTAGATGAGGCCATGTGACCACATTCTGTTCACGGAGATGTAAGCAAATGTATCGTTTGAGATTTCTGGGAGTCTATTGAAGGAACTTGGGCTGAAGACAGTTGGGCTTCTGACTGTCTTCTTTTTATTCTTCCTGCCTTCTGGACTATGAAAGTGGTAGCTCGAGCTCCATGTGCCTTATTGGACCATGAAGTAATTTTAAAGATGGAAGTCACTGAACTCAGGATTTAAGGATGAAGGAGCAATAAGATGTAAAGTCTCAGGAGGGCAGGTAACTGTGGCACTCAGATGTAACAGAAATACATGTCTATGTTATTTGTCACTGCCATTTTGGATTCTCCGTTATATAACCAAGCATAATCCTGATACCGAATTCCAGAAAGATTAAATACATTGCCTTAGATAATGCAGTTTGTGAGCAGCAGATCCAGGATTCAAGCATAAGATACAGTCTTCCTGTGCATCTCATAAAAATAATGCAGCAATGAATAATAACACATAATACGTTTATACCAATTCACACCACTTCATTGATTCAGCACACTCTAACAACTCCACTGGCAAAGTTTATGGTACTTAAATAAACTAGCAAAAAACTATGTTACTTTATGTGAGCATCAAGGCAGGATAAGGCAGTTTTCTCAAAGTTCAAACAATCCATCATCCAGATCACAGATTGATTAAAATCTGTTTTAATCTCAGCAGTGAGCTTTATCTGCAGCAAGCTTTCTATAGTTGCAGTTTCTGAAAGAATACAGCTGTAGAAAGCTCTAGAAATGGGGAGCTTTTTCAGGCTGCTGCTGATCCAGTCCCAAACTGTTGGGAAGCCCTGTGCCCACGTGGCTGAGGTCAGGCTCGCTCTGCTGGCCAGGGTGCTGCTCTATTCTGGGAGAAGCTGCTGTTGAAGTGCACAGTGGCTTCATAGCACAGGCTGAGAAAATAACCCTAAAGGAGCTAGAGAAAACTGGCATCTTTTCTCTGAATTCATGATCCCTATGTTCTTTAGAGTTTAAAGCAGAATCCATTTTTACTGATTCACTAGCCTTGATTTTCTATTTTAAACAATAAAGTCCAAATAAATAATGTGGAAGGACCACTTGTTAGAAAACATGAATTTCACCCAAAATGATACAAGAAATTTGGTTTCCACCTCTCTGAGAACATTGTCATCTTTTTCATTCACACATTCACTTTTAAGCCATCTTAGGTATTTGATGATGTTTTAATAATTAATATAGTAAATTAGTGTAATTAAAATAATTATAACCTAACAAATTAAACTTTGTATTTTGCTTAACACTTAAACATATATTGGTGAGTTAGATAATGATTAAAAATTACACCACTAGGGCCCTGATTTAATTAGTATTCTCTTGACAGGTACAGTTGCTAGGTGATAAAAATTATACATTTTGTCATTTCATTATAAATTGTCATTATAAATCATTTAATGATTTCAAAGAAAAAGACACTTCCCTTGGTTCCATATGATATTATGAAGTTCCTAAAAGAAGATTTGCTGTTCAGAAAAGACAAATTGAGTGAGAGATTTGTATGCTAACCATTTAGTTCTTAGTTATTGACTACTTTAACATAGTAATAAGGCGTAATAACTTTGAAACTAATTGTAGAGGCATCTGAAGGTGAAGCATGTGGAAATGAGGGGAAAAGCCATAGGAGGCTGGGAAGCCACAAGGGGACTGATGCAGCTGGAAGGCTGTGCATGTAAAATGTCCCTAATTATGTCACCATGGAGTTGCCATCTAGCCCTGGAGCGTTAATGGTCTCCCTGAGGTTCGTCCAGGGAGTATGATTGTCCCCGGGCTTTGGTGACTATATGGTAGACCAGCTAACCTGGGACACTTTGGAGAATGGAAAGGGGCCCCTAAATTCTGAAAATGTTATAATTTTTGAAATATCAATTTATTAATCAACATATTGGTATTATTATAGGGACAGACTCATAATTACATTAACAACTATTTTCAAATATTAATTCCAAAAATAGTGTATAAGTACATATGTTAAAATATTTAAAACTACCTTATATTGATGATATCATTAAAATAATATAAGCAGAATCATTATTCTTGGTATATATTTGAATGTTTAAATTAATGTTTTAGACATTTAACAAACACTATGGCACTGGTATTTTTCTGAAACTTTTTTTTTTTCGAGATGGAATCTCACTCTGTGGCCCAGGTTGGAGTGCAGTGGTGTGATCTCAGCTCACTGCAACCTCTGCCTCCCGGGTTCAAGCGATTCTCCTATCTCAGCCTTCCGAGTAGCTGGGATTACAAGTATGCGCCGCCACACCCGGCTAATTTTTGCATTTTTAGTAGAGACAGGGTTTCATCATGTTGGCCAGGCTGGTCTTGAACTCCTGACCTCAAGTGATCTGCCAGCCTCGGCCTCCCAAAGTGCTGGGATTACAGGTGTGAGCTATCAGGCCCAGCTGATATTATTTTTTAATGTAGCTTTTATTTTGAGTTTTTAAAAATAAAATTGCCCGCAGTATTTTTCAAAGTTGCATTTAGGGCTAATAAACCCGAAATTATTGGTACTTTCCCCTGACTTCAGTCTATGGGCCATAATAACTTTTAGTTGAGAAAATTCTCTACAGATGTTGAAGCACTTAGCCTAGGGTAAATTCTGACAAGTAGAAGATAATGTGTTTGGGGATGATAATACAAAACATTTTAGTCAGAGGCATGGTAAAAACAGGAATCTTACTAAGTCGAGAAAGTTGTGGCATAGAAAAGATTTGGATTTGGCTGTGGTGCAGACATAATTCACGGTTGTGTCCACACCAGCTGCAGTGTTGTTTCAATGTACAGAAAAGCTGCAGCTGTCAGAATGCACACTTATTTGTAAATATAGCAGTTTCTGAGCGCAATTTTCTTTAATCTGCAAGTGCCTGCAGGTGTCTGTAAACGGGAGGTGTGAGTACTACTGCTTCTAGCCAGGGTCAGGGAGAGGCAGGTGCTGGCAGAACCAAGCATACCTCAGTCAGCCTCTGTTATCACAGTTTCACACACTAGCAGCCGACTGAGCAGAAAGTATAGAGTGCAGGTCCACAAACCCATTCCAACTTCTTTTAATGCACCTATTAGTACTGCTGTAAAATTTTTTTAAAACCCAGTAAAAGTGTGAAACTGGATGATTTCGTAAGGCATCATTCAAGACTGTTCCAGCTGCCGCAGGACAGATGGCCATCTCTCCCGCGCTCTAGATCAGTGCTGTTAAGTAGAAAGAAAATGCGAGCCGGACGTGTAGTATTATTACATTTTCAGGTAACCACATTAACGAGTAAAAGAAACCGGTAGAATTAATTTCAGTGTTTTCTTAATATATCCAAAATGTTATTTCTAATGTAATCAACATAAAAATAGTTAATGAGATATTTCACATTCTTCCTTTTTGTGCTAATTTCTTGAAATCTTTTGTGAATTTTACAGTTATAGATCCTCTGTTTGGAGAGCCACATTTCAAGCCTCAATGACCACCTGCGGTCGGTAGCCACTGCACGGAGCAGTGAAGCTACAGATGAGAAACGTGTGTCGTGAATGTTCACCGCGGCGCCTGAAATTGTACAGCTCGTAGGAAGCAGAGTCGTTTTTGAGCCCAGGTCTGATGACGCCAAGGCTGGGTCCTTTCCACTCTTCTCTACCGAGGCAGCTGGAGTCTCAGCGTCGGGGATGCCACCGCCCCTCAGTTAAAGTGCCCTATGTGTCCCCTTGGCCTCCCAGGGCAGAGGTCTCTCTCTTTCTCCCTGTCTTCTTTCTCCTTCTCTCCTCTCCACGGTAACTGCTTTTCCGCGCCCGAGGGCAGTGGAAGGAGCGCCATGTGCAGCCCACGGCGCTGGAGCAGGGCGCTTGCGGTGGGAAAGAGGGTCCCCCAAGGGCGGGCAAATCGCGGTAGAACCTGTGTGACGGCCCCCTCTCCACAGACGAAACCTGCATGGGCAGTGAAACCAGGGGCTGGTCTTCAGCTTCGCAGTTTCAGGAATTTGGTTTTATCATTTTCCTCAGGAACTTTCAGATCTAGGAATTGCATCGAAATTCGAAGAGACCGACGGAATGGTTCCAGAATATAAGTCCGCTGGCAGGGCAAGTGTCCTTTGCACGCGGTGCTCTTTCCCCCTGAGGAACAAAGTCCACACCCGGAGTTTCACCACGGGTACAGAAGGGAAACGGAAAGCGCTGAGTATGCCGAGGGTAAAATTTCCCTGAGGCCGGGATCATGGCCTGAGCTGTGTCTCCCCAGGCCTTGCACCACTCAACTCCTATGTTGAAGTTCTAACTCCCAGTACCTCAAAATGTGAATGTTTTTGGAGATGGGGGTCTCTAAAGAGATGAAGTTCAGGCCGGGAGCGGTGTCTCACACCTGTAATCCCAGCACTTTGGGAGGCCATGGCGGGCGGATCACCTGAGGTCAAGAGTTCGAGACCAGCCTGGCCAACATGGCGAAATCCCGTCTCTACTGAAAATACAAAAAGTAGCCCAGCATGGTGGTGGGCACCTGTAATCCCAGCTATTCAGAAGCTGAGGCAGGAGAATAGCTTAAACCTGGGAGGTGGAGGTCGTAGTGAGCCGAGATTGCACCGCTGCACTCCAGCCTGGGCGACAGAACGAGACTCCATCTCAAAACAAAACAAAACAAAACAAAAAGCAAAACAAACAAAACAAAAATGGAAAAAGTTCAGATGAGGTCCTATGGGTGGTACCTAATTCAGCATGACTGGTGTCCTTATAAGAGGAAGAGATGAGGACACATACACACACAGGGAAGGCTGTGTGAGGACTCGGGGAGATGCTCTCTACCGGCCATGGAGAGAGGCTTCGGGAGAAATCTCTCCTGCCCTCACCTTGATGTTGGCCTTCTAGCCTCCAGAATTATGAAGAAATAAATGTCTGTTGGCTTAGCACTCCCAGTGCTTGGTACTTTTTTCCGGCAGCCTTAGCCAGCTAGTGCATGTGACACAGGCTGAACTGCTCCATCTGTTTCTGGATTGCGCTCTGCTTTTAGGGCTGTTCAACTCAGATGCCCTGCTTCCCGGGTAGGTCTGACCTGCTGGCACATTTTCACTATCTGTATTTCCCTTCTCTGAACTCCTTTCAGACTTCCATTATTACAACCAACCTATGAGACGGATTCTGTCACGATTTCTATGATTTTTGTGAGGTCAGGGGCAATAATACAGAGTAGAAGCTGTAAGTCAAGCTAAAAGCTGTTTTAAAATGCCTGTTCTAGCTTCATACCTTTCCTAATAGTGAGGGAGTCCAGGCATCACGTTCCAGCTCTGGGTCTCTCTGAGTGCCCCTGTAGGATGCGGTGGTGGACCGGGTGGCCTCACTTTCCGCTAGCCACCGGCTCCCTCCCACACCACTGCAGCCTGTGACTCTCAAAATCCCCTGCTGGGCCAGTCCTCCTCTGGCCTAAGGATACAGATGGGGGCCAAGCCCAGCCTCTGGGGCATAGGCCCAGGAAGAAGAGCACAAGACCCTGGGGATGCGCACGGGCAGCTTGGGAAAGGAACTGTGAGTCCCTCGTCGCTGGAGGGTATGGAGGGGACACACCAGGACGACCTAAGGGGGAAAGGCCATGGTCTGGGCCTGTCTTTCCTGCATGTAAGGAAAGCGCTGAGCTTCATTTTAGTTTTCTTTATAAGTAAACTGATAGGGACTTAGCTCTCCTTTAGCTACTCGCTTATTATTCCAGCAATTCCCCAGAATGACTTGAGTTCTATTCACCATAATCGGTTCCATTCCACTGTTGTAGCAACATTCTGTCCTCTCTTCTAAAAAGCATAAACCCTGCAATTGCATAGCCACAGGCACTACCTATCTGCTTAGTGGTAAGGAAGGAGATTTCCCCTCTGCAGGGGAGCAGCACTTGCTCTTCCCGGCCCGGGGCTCAGCCACATCCTGTTCCAGCCCTGCCCTCCAGTGGCGCTCAGATGCAGCTGCCCTGCCCTCTGCTGGACGCTTGGGCAGTGGCGCACACACTTCTCCCTTCAACTGACTGAAATCCAGGCCCTCCTGCAGTGCACTTTTACCCACTTATTAGGAAGGAAAAGTGGGTTTACTATGGTCTGAATATTTGTGTCCTCTGAAAATTCATATGTTGAAACCTAATCCCTGGCGTGAGGGTATTGGGAGTTGAGGTCCTTGGAGGTGATTGGGTCATGAGGTTGGTACCCTTGTGAAAGAGAGACCCCAAAGAGCTGCCTCCCTACTCCACCATGTAAGGACACAGCAAAAAGACAGCCGCCTGTGAACCAGGAAACAGGCCCTCACCAGACCCGGCATCTCCTGGTGCCTTCATCTTGGACTTCCAGCCTCCAGGAGTGTGAGAAATAAGTTTATGTTACAGCAGCGGAAACTAACACAGGATTGAATGAATTTAAATTTAGATGATTGAGATTGTATTCTCCTTTACATTGTGTTATCTTTTAGTTTGTGAAAAACTAGGATTGTTTTCATGATGTATTAAAGCTAAGTTGTCAAAGTACTTACATATTTTACTTAAATAGTACCTTGTGCAAGGACAAGTGAATACTTTTAGATGTTTCTAACTCAGTAATCAAAAAAAAAAAAAAAAAAAAAAAAAAAAAGACCTGTTCATAAATAATAGCCTACTTAATTGTAATAAAATCTACGAGGTCTTAGTAGTTCACTATGACATGACGGTTGACTAAAATAAATCTCCTTTGAGAAAAATTGCTTATAACTTTAAGGAAACAAATAGTTTTCTACAACTAATATGCTTAAAATATAGTTTCAAAATCTTAAGGTTACGAATCCTTGGAATTACTAAGTAATGCAAATTACTTCCATTTGCATAGAAAAGTGTTTTTTGTTGTTGTTAAGAAATAGAAGGAAAGAGATACACAAACATAGAGTTTCTAGAGATGTAATTTTCTTCATATTTTTCTTGGAAAGATCATAACTCACTGCAGCCTCAAATTCCTGGCAGCCTCAAGTGATCAGTCCTGGATTACAGGCTCTGGCTGCTGGCCCAGCTCTCTTGTCTTTCTTTCTAAACACAAAATAATGGATAAGCCGCTACTTTGTATTGTTAAAGCGCATTTGTCAAGGTTTTCTTAGGTTTTCTTAGTGAAAAACTTATGATTCTTAGTTTCAACTATGAATCAAGTTTAGGTCAAAGAATTTGGAGCCCATAATCTTACAGATTCTTAACCATTATTTATTAACCATGTATTTATTTAAAATAACTTTTTTTCTGCCGTTTCTGTGACTTCCATGATTTCTGCCATATATATGTACACTTTTCTCTTTCATATCTTTCACTTTTTATACTGTTTGCCTGAAATTACTTAACATTTTCTTTAACTGGGCTGACCGTAGCATCCAGCAAGGAAATGGAACTTGGTGATGTGAGAGATTAGCAGCCTAGCAGCCTTTCTAATTTGGCCTCTGGCTGATGTAGGATTCAAGAGCCTGGTTTTGTTTTCCTGAGTTTATTTTTTATTTCTACTTTCTGTTTATGACAAGTAATACTGTCATGCTACTTACAGTGGTAGTAAGAATGTAAGTTTTCCTTTTAAAACGAGTCGCTGAAAAGAAAAAAAAAAAAGACCAATGTTTATTCTACATACAAAAACAGTAAAAATGCGAGGTAATCATTCACGTTTAGGAAACAGCTGTAATTCAGCCCTTATCAATTCTCCTAGACTGTTGTAAGAGCTTCCAAAGTGTTCTCCTTGCCTTTGTTTGCCTGCACACTGTACAGACATTTCCTCACACAAAAACACGAATCTGCTGAAGTTACTCCCTTGTCTTTTGATCACTGAGTGCCTGCAGAATGCCTTTTACCACTGGCTATTAAAAAATGGAAACTCTTTGGTGTGGTATGAATAGAAGGGTGCTTAAAATCTGAGCTCTTGCCATCACTTTCTCCTATGAACTCTGTACTTAGAGTAACTCTGAGGTAACATATGTAATACTTCCCTAAAATGGGTTTGTATAAATACATAATAAACTCATATTGCTAGACAACCTAATTTGGTTTTCTTGCTGTCTTTTCACCTTTCCCATTTAACAAGCATTCATTCATAAATTCCTTAGTTTTCCCAAACTTCTTTTTTACCCAGTCTATAAATGGAATAAACTACGTAGCATCAGGAACAACTTGTTGGGCTTTGTTGCTGCTTAAGTGTTATGTGCTATTAGCAGCATTTGAATACTAATGATATGCTGGATCCTATTCATAATGAGATACCCTTATAGCATTTTTAAATCCAGTCTTTTGTTGGATATTACAGCTAGTAACTGTGCCATTGCTCAGATTACAATGGTGAACATTTCTGACATGGTTCCTCCTCTCTTGGAGCACACACCCTGGGGGTGATATAGGTAAATAGGTGACTACAATCCAGGTGTGTTAGGGAAAGCCCAGAGTAATTTAAAGGAGGCTTTGACTGATACTCGGGGATCAAAAGAAGTGCACCTCAACTGAGGCCTGAATGATGCATTAGCAGTTAGCCAGGTGAAGACAGAGAAGGGGGTCTTAGCAGAGGGAATAGCATATGTACAAGCTTGGAGGTGAGTGTGCATAGCGGATTAGTACCCGTGAAGCATCATAAACTATGCTTAGGCCAGCCAAGCCACCTGAAGCCCTTGAACGTGGCATGCTTCTGTTAACAGTGACGCCTTCGTTTCTGTGGATGCGGCACATGGAAAAAGGATGTGTCACAATCCATGAAGCTAAATGTCAAAGAGAAAAGAAGACTTTCATTGTCATCAACACTGGGCTACATTCCTTTCCTAAGGCAAGGACTTGGTAGACACTTCTTTCCAGCAGAGATTGCTCAACAGGGATTAGGGAGGTATAAGTATTTTGAGATGTGAACAACAGTTGACCTTGAGAGGTTTGAAATAAACATTTGATGGGATGGTAAAAGCAGATGAAGATGTCATTTCAAAGCCTCCTCTTGTGTACTCTTTTGACAGGAATTAGGCTGTCATTCACCTTTGGGGTGAAGCCGAGTGTCTTCTGGAAATCCACTGGCATGGGTTTTGTAGTTACACCTGTAGTGTGTGGAAGTTTATAGGATGTACTCCAGGGCCCAGTGTGAAGCCTCTCTCTATCACTCGGCAAGTGTGTGATTTGGGGCAGGTTATTTCATCTCTCTGTGCCTCATTTCCCTACCCTGAAAACTGGTGCTAACAGTAGTACCAACCTCAACATGCTTTTGTGAGATTAAAAGTAAATAACTACAACACTTAGCATGGTGCTGGGCATGTGTTGGGCACCATGTAAGTATCTGCTTTGCTATTATTTGCTGTCAGAATGCAAAGGCACAGGTTCACTGTTTGGGCTAGAGGCCACTGATGCATCTAAATCTTCACTTACTTACCCTCTTCCTTTTTCCCTCCTGGAGTGGTTTGAAGCAAACCCAAGACATACCATTTCATCCACAAATATTTCAGTATGATTGAAATCTAATTTAACAGTTGCATGATACTCTACCAAGTGGACTTTTAAACTGTCTTTAAACATTCCTTTCTAGCCTGCCAGATTTTTAGGTAGCAGATTTTAAACTTTTTACTATTGAGCATAAATTGTTTTCTGTATACATAGTATATGTTTTTGTATATATATTTATATAACACATACATTTCTATATGTTTAGAATTTTTCTCCTAAACTAATGAGACCAAAGGGTATGAACTTTTTAAACACATTTACCTGACACATATTCCTGATTCTTAACATTTAGGATAAACATTTAGTGTTAATGAATATTCCCACAAGCAACATGAGACCAGGGATTCAGTCTATTTTGTTCAAGGCTTTATCTCCAATAGTTCGACCGATGTCTACTACATAATAATGCTCAATAAATGTAAAGAATGAATGGCACTCCGTTTATATTGTTCCTGCTAATATTCATTCACTCGCTGGACAAATATTTGTTGAGGACACTCTCCATTTCAGACTTCATGGCAGGTACTGGATACACAGGGGGAAATGGTATTGCAGCCATTCCTACCTTCATGGAGCCGGTCATCTCCTTCAGGGTTCTAAACGGGCCGAGCTCCCAAGAGGGGGGTGCAGGGCTGGTGCTGGCCGGCAGACTCTTGGCCTGCAGTGAGATCAGAATGGAAATCAGAGTGAGCATTCAGAACACGTGCAGCGACAACATAACAGATTACATTTTATGCATCTTACAATAACAAAAATTTATTTGTATTTTGTATGTTTAAAACAATCACTTTCCTAGTAATTTATTTTTATTGTATTCTTACAAAAGTATCTGTCTAAGAAGAGGGGAAAAATTTAGCCCTTCACTAAAGATACTATGAAAAGGCAATATGCTGCTTGATTTGGGTGCATGAGGAAAATACTAGAACTTTTTCGCATGTATTCATGTATTAGAAAGGCAAATGAACTTCAAGAGTGTTCGGTTAGGATTGACTCTGTGTCATCATGAGGCCTGTGTGGCCACTTTTCAAGAACAGTTGCCAGGCCTCGCCAGAGAACAGTGTGACATCCTCTACACCTGGGATCAAGGGCATCACCTTCTCTCTGTTTGCTTTCAACATATTGTAATAGTTTATGGTTTGGTTGAGCCTAGTTAAATGTATTTGCAGATTACATTATCTGATACTAACTAAACCAACACCACAAAATGAACAGGAGACTAAACAGATTCATGTGAAGAAATCATGAATTGAAGATAATGGCCACAATACAAACACAAGCTAAAAATAAGAAATGGTAGAGTTCTCACTCTTACACCTAAAACAAGTTCGTGGCTGGGTGTGTGGCTCACACCTGTAATCCCAGCGCTTTGGAAGGCTGAGGCAGGTGGATCACTTGAGGCCAGGAAGTCCAGCCTGGCCAACATAGCGAAACCCTGTCTCTATTAAATTTTAAACAAAATTTAATTTTAAAATTTAATTTAAAATTAAATTTTAATTAAAATTAAAAATACAGAAAGTTACCTGGGTATGGTGGTGCGTGTCTGTAATCCCAGCTGCTTTGGAGGCTGAGGCAGGAGAATTGCTTGAATCCAGGAGGCAGAGGTTGCAGTGAGCTGAACTCTCACCACTGCACTCCAGTCTGGGTGACAGAGTGACTCTGTCTCCAAACAACAACAACAACAACAACAAAACCAAGCTCATTATCAGTCACATATAGGGCAGGAAGAAAAAATCAGACCTATCAACAAATCACACAAAAATTGAAACTATCAGTAAGAAAAATTTGAAAAACACATTTATACCAATAATAATGAGCCTCACCCTAGTGTTTTGATAGATATGTGAATAGTAGCAAAAAGCAACCACAGATAGCCAAATACCTGCAAAGCAGACATACGGAACAAAAAGACAAATCTCTACATTTTTGTAGACATGTTAATTAAGATAGAAGGTCCCTGGTAACCACTCAATGCTATGTATTGGTTGCTAGGAAAAAAAGTTAAAATCTCAGCACAAAAGCCTCTTTTTATGTCTATTTTTTAAGTTTTTGTATGCATAGCAAAAGGCAAACAGCTACATCTTATTGGAGAACTAGCAAAGGCCCTCAGGAACACACCTGTGGTTGAGGAAGGTGGATCGTGCTTGTTGCACCGAGAGAAAACAAACACCATGGAAAACCGTGGATGTCTCAGGAAGAGGGTGTTGAAAAGAAAGTATTATAGGATTGGGTTTGGAGTAGGTGATTTTGAAATAGGGTTTCAGGGAATGGGGTTTTGGTAAGGATCAATACTGCCAGGAGGCAGGGGCAATTTTACAGTTGGATGGCTTAATCTTTTCTTACAAGATGAGAAGCAAGGCTGACACTGTGATTTATAAAGAAGCAGCAGTTACTTATACTTGCCAGGAGAGGGGGATGTTTGGTCATTTTGTGGTTTGAAAAATGTTTTTTTCAAAAATTTTTCATTTTATTGTGGTAAGAACGCTTAGCATGAAATCTATTTTTTTAAACAAATTTTAAGTGTACAATATATTGTTGTTGATTCTAGGTACAGTGTGATACGGCAGATCTCTACAGTGTATTCATTTTGCTTAACTGAAACTTTATGTCTGTTGATTTCCCCATGTCCGCATTTCCCTATTACCAAGCCCTTGTCACCACAATTTCAGTCTTTAATTTAATGAATTTGACTATTTAAGATACCTCATATAAGTGGAATCACGCAGTACTTGTCTTTAAATATCTGGCTTACTTCCCTTAACATAACATTCTCAAGGTCTTTCATGGTGTCATATTGCAAAATTTTCTTCTTTTTAAAGGCTTAATAGTATTTCATTACACACACGTGTGTTTATGTGTATACTTTTTTTTTCTTTTTGTTTTCAGAGATGGGGTCTCGCTATTTTGCCCAGGATGGTCTGGGACTCCTGGGCTCAAACAGTCCTCCTGCCTCAGCCTCCTGAATAGCTGGAACTATAGGCATACACCACTGTGCCTGACATGCCACATTTCTTTATCCATTCATCCATTGATGATTAAACAACAGTTAGATTGTTTCCACTTCTTGGCTGTTGTGAATAATGCTGCAAATGAATACGGGAGGGCAGACATCTCTGCAAGATCCTGATTTCAATTCTTTTGAATACCTAGGAGTGGGATGGTTGGATCATATTGTAGCTCTCATTTTAAGTTTTTGAAGAACCTCCATACTGTTTTCCATAGTGGCTGCACCATTTTGCATTCCTGCCAACAGTGTGCAAAGTTCCCACATCCTTGCTAACAGTTGTTTTGTTTTTTGATAACAGTCATCCCAGCAGGTGTCAATGAGATGATACTTTGTTGTTGTTTTGATTTGCATTTCCCTAATAATTAGAGATCATGAGCATTTCTTTTCTTCTTTTGCTGTCTTTCTTTGTGTTTTGTTTTTCTTGCACTCTTTGTGTTGGTGTCTGCTCATTAGACAAAGCAGCCACCTCTGCTGATCTTCATGGACTGGCCTCATTCAGGAGATGACCCCCATCAATCAGACTGGGCAGAGATTCTGGGGGCCTCTACAAAATCTTTACCTTTCTAGGAAGAGGCAAGCAGCTATGATTTTTGTTCAACCACTCTGTGGGGAGCGGGATGGGGAGCTATGGTCATTGCCAGCCCGAATTGCTGTTTCCACTCCCCTCCAGGAGGGTAAGCTGTGGTAGACCTGTCTGAGCTTCCAGAACAGCAGGACAGTGGTCGATCTTCTGGGGAGCCCCCTTGGGAAAGTTGGGGTGCTGGATATGGGAACCAACCCCTTCCCCCCTTGGGAGAAACCAGGAGCTAAGAGGTCTTTTTCTGATTATATGGCACTGCACTAGGGACAGGGACCCCAGCGAGTGGGTGTCTCAACGTTCCTACCAACTTTGGTGAGTCAGTTTTCATGGAGTGCAGGAGCTTGTCACTTACTTTCTGAATTTCTTTTCCTTTTTCTTTTTGAGACGGAGTCTCGCTCTTTCACTCAGGCTGGAGTGCAGTGGCACACTCTCGGCTCACTGAAAGCTCCGCTTCCCAGGTTCACGCCATTCTCCTGCCTCAGCCTCCCGAGTAGCTGGGACTATAGGCTGTCGCCACCACACCTGGTTAATTTTTTTGTAGTTTTAGTAGAGATGGGATTTCACTGTGTTAGCCAGGATGGTCTTGATCTCCTGACCTCGTGATCCACCCTTTTCGGCCTCCCAAACTGCTGCGATTACAGACGTGAGCCACCATGCCCGACCTCTGAATTTCTTACACAGGGAAATTGTCTTAATCAATCATGACCGCAGAATGACCTTGTCTGATTTTTGTGTTCTGTGAAATAGTTTGTGTTCAACAGTATGGAACACCCAGGCTTAACTGTGAAAGCCAGACTAGCACCAGGATGTCAGTGGCATGTTGATCTTTTCCAGAACTTTGGCATTTATTCTGAGGAACCAGGAAGCCACTCCGATATTTGAACAGAAGAATACCATTTTCGCCTTGTGTTTAAACAGGACCACATGAGATGCTAGGTGGAGAATTTATTTTACAATATGGTACTTCTATATATTAAGGAAGACTTAAAGTTATGTACTAATCTTTCATAAAGTGGCTTCAAATACTCCTTTCTGTTGGTCAGATTTTGTCAAGGCGTCTTGCATTGTATCTTACTGAAAATGGCAGAATATGACCTGAAAAATAACAACCTTGATTTTTTTTTTTTTTTTTTTTTTTTTTTTGAGGCAGTGTCTCACTTTATTGTCCAGGCCAGAGTACAGTGGCATATTCCACTATAATACCTCATAATTAAACCATTAATTAGTTTATTTAATAAACTAATATAAAAATTAGTTGTTATTTATCTTTTATCAAAAATTCAACCAAAGTTTTGAACATTAAAAAAAATCTGTAAAAATTTTACTTGGATCTCTCTGACATCTTCACTGCACTCAATCACATTAGTTTAAACAGTAAAAAAACGAAGGAAAATATTAGGCACATCATATTATACTGTAGAAGTAAAAGCGAACTTTGTATTTTGCTTAGTCATCCTTTTATTTTAATAAAAGTTGAAGCTTCTCGGTCAGCATATGCAGTGATACACACTCAAGCAAACACATAGAAAAGCATCTCAGAGGTTGTGTGGAAGCGTAATAAAGCTTGTCCTCCTTTCTGGAATTAAAGGAGCATTTAGAGAAATGTGGTTTTTGCCAGGCTTCCTGATCCACAGAATGTCTCTGAGCCTGTCATGCCAGGCTTGAACAAACCAATGTGAAGATCCTCTTCAGACAACTTCTTTCTTTAAAATTTTTTATCATTCTGCACAGACAAATATTCCTTTTTACTATCAATCATTTAAATATGTAATTATTAAATATTTAAAATGTTCAAAAAACACAGTAAAAAATGCAACAAGAACCTACCACCTGGATTTCACAGATGTCAGCATACTTCCATGAGAAAAAAATAGCCTCAGATGTTTTCGTAGAGATTAACGGACTTAAAGTTGTGATTTTGTTGACAGCCAGTGGGGAGGGAAAGATTCTATTTGATGTCAAATGGATGCAATATATCCATCTAATTTAAGCACTGTTGATGCTATTTAAATATTTCTATAATATTTTCACTACATCTTTGTGATTTTAGGTTGTCTATTTTCCCTCTGCTATTGACCCATTCATTGTGAAATGCTACTTAGGATTTAGGATGTCTAGACTATGAACAATTTTATAAAATGTATTTTACAAAATGAAAAAAAATATTTTGTGAAAATAGTTCTGAAAGTGAAGATGCTTAAATAAATATTTTTAAAATCATGTTTTTTATATTTGTCACCTTTCTCTTTTTTTTCTTGGCATCTACTTTCTTTTGTTCCTAATCTTCTTTTTCTACCCTCAGTAAGTCCTGGAAGATCTCAGTTGAAAACAATTCCGTCTTCCCTTAGTATTCTCTTTCTTAGTCTACCCTAAGAGTTTGGGTAAGGTATTAGGTTGTATTATATTTTCTCTGAATTAGATATGATTCTAAAAGAATATGTACTTAGGTGACTACATATCATTCTGTAATGTATATATTTTCTAAAAACTGTGAGATATAATTATATCTGTGAGATTACATCTCATAGTTTTTAGAAAATTAGAATTTAAAAAGCCAGAGTTGTAAAACTGGAACTAAAAAAACCAAAGTTGTAAAATTAGGTGCATTATTGTTGATAACCACTGTTTTGATTATAATTATGTTATTAATACATAGAATTTAGTACTTGATTATTTTTCACTGTCGATATTGAGAATGTATTCATGTATATTCCAAATTAAAAGAAAACTAATTCTAATATATATATATCTCTATTTATTTCTCTCTCTCTCTTTCTCTCTCTGTCCCTCCCTCCCCTCTCTCTCTTTCTCTGTCCCCTAGGCTTAGAATCTGTATCTTTTACATTGAGAAAATGAAAGTATCAGTTTATAATTCCTGCCAAATGACCACATTCAGCCACAGTTAGTATTTTGAGAGTACAAGAATAAATTGAACAAGCAACATTGGAATATGCACTTGCTCCTTATTTAGGCAATATTCCTGACAGACCAAGAATGGATGGCTTTAGCACCCACTCACCTTCCTCAGGCCCCTTTTGACCAAATGTACGCCACCTCATCAGCATCTCCAATCTGTTCTTGACTTTCCTTCTCAATAAGCCTTTGTACTATTCTCACTCTGCTCCTCTTCACTCCAACATCTTTCCTTTCTACCCATTTTCCACATAGCCAGTGATATTTTGTATCTTATATAGCACTAATCTGACCATGTTCTGCTTAAAAACCAAGCTAGCATGCAGGGAATACAAAACTAATTTGGATGACTTTTGTGATCTTCATGAACCTGCTCTGGCCTGTCTTTTCAGCATCATCCTCAGGTACTCATTACAGCATATAGCCTACTATGTGGCTATTAGACCTTCCATGAAAGTCTTCCTGTGTGTTTTATGTCTCTATGCTCTTTTTGGCGAATTGTTTTTTTCTAGATGTGATGTCTTTTCTTCTCCTCTTTGCTTGGCACAACGTGGCATAATCTTCAAGGCCTAAGTCAATTGTCACCATCTCTTAAGGAAGAAAGATTCATGCACTCTACTGTGGCCCCACTGCTGTGTGTCCAATCTTAGAGCACTGATCAAAGTGTATGCCATTGGTACAAATTTAACTCCTTTGAGAAAGCCAAGTCTTTTTTTTTTTTTTTTTTAATAGCACAAGGTTCGGAGCACAGGATATAAATTCCAGCACTGCCACCTTCAGTTCTGAAGACTTTAGATATAACCTTTTCTATGCAAAGAGAATAATCATGTCTATCTTGGGGTGCTATTATATATGAGGCAATCAGTAGATGTATTGTCTGTTCTCCATACATGCTGTCCAGATTATGATCTCTTTATGGTTCTATTCATCCTTCTCTCTTTGCATCCAGTACCTAGCATAGAGTCTAGCATGAGATAAACTCTCAAATATTTATTGAATGAACGATAGCATATATAAGCAGAGATTAACTATAGGCATTGGCAAAGAATGCAACTGAAATGTATATGATATATTCCATTAATATCAAGTATATAAATTCTAGCTGGACTTGAAGTATAGTTAACACGGAGAGAAAATCGTATCTTGTCATTTTATAATAAAGTATTTTCAGTTTGACTTCTGATTAGGTAGGCAAACCAGAAACCCAAATTCTATTTCCTTGATTTGCTTGTAGCAAATTATTTACAGGCTGAAATAACTGGCTTCTATCCTTTAAACTCAGAATTTATAACTCACAGGTCCTCAATCATTTGAAATGTGGTTAAATACAAAATCAAACCTAATTCAGACCATTAATTACAGAGCTCCTAATGTTCTATTCAGCTTTGATAGCTATATTCTCTAGAAGAAAACAGCAACAATTATAAAACAGTTATTTCTGTTGGCTAGGAAATTTCAAGTTCTTTGGGATTTTACCCAACTCTGCATTTATTCACATATTTTCCCTCTTGTTAGGAGTAAGGTGCATGGGGAAATTGCACAGATTAGCTTCAGCTACTTTGCATTCAGCATCACTAAGAGTAAGCCAGGACTGTGGAGCAGGAAGAGTGGACAGATGTCATTTTGCCAGTCCCACGTTTGTTCCTTCTTCTGGTCATAGTACCCTCATTTTGCATTAGGGATTTAACCCCCTGCATTGCCTCAGTCTTGCCAACACTGTAAACCAAGGCATTTTTTTTCCTGTCCCTTGCCATCAGTAGTGACATATCTAGGCCAACCAGATGCTCTGTACCCATCTCGGACACCACACCCAGATGTCAAGGTGTCTACTCATTCCTGCTCAGGTCTCTAGAGCTGCCCCTCATTCCAGTCTGCCCAAAGGCCAGTTCTGCAGCTTCCCTTCAATTCTGGGAAATACCTGAGGTCCTTACAATAAATCCCTTTTCACTTACGAAGGTTGGGTTCCTGTTACTTTTAATCAGGGAATCCTAACTAATACATACAGGAAAATTTATTTTACAGAAAAAGATATTTTAAACCCAGCATTATCTTATGCAATGTCAAGTAGTTATACCTAATCAATCCACTATACAATTATCAATGTCCGACAACAGATGGCTCCCCTGACTGGGAGCGGGCTGCCAGCCCTCCAGAGCTCGGCTTTCTCATCTGTAAAATGATGATCATAAAACTACTAGATACTCTTTTTTTACTAGGCTTGCTGTGACAGCAAATTTTTTAAATAAAGAATGAAAGTGTTTTTCGAATCACGAAGCACTCTATAACATAAGGTATTTAACTTACATTTATCTTTTAATAAACATTTCCTACAACACAAACTGTTCCTACAAAAAAAAATTACCATGAGGATATTTCTGTGTTCATAGTGAGTGTTTCAAAGAAGTAGTCCGCTCTATCCAAAAGTGTGAAATCCACATATCTGAACGCTGACAATGTCCAGCAGGTGTGATGGCTCCTTGTTTTGCTTTGGTTTGCAACAATCTCCAGATGGCCATTGCTTTGTTTTGTGTTTAATGAGTTTGCATAGTAAAGAGTATATACTTAGATATTTTGAGAGTGTTTTGAGGGACAGTATCATGGTATCTGTTCAACAATTTCAGTTGGCCATTTTCTATGTCAAAATGTAACATGAGGCAGGTCGGGTGAAGGGGCTTATGCCTGTAATCCCAGCACTTTGGGAGGTCGAGGTGGGCAGATCACTTGAGGTCAGGAATTCAAGACCAGCTTGGCCAACATGTCAAAACCCTGTCTCTACAAAAAATATAAAAAATTAGCTGGATGTGGTAGTGCATGCCTGTAATCCCAGCTACTCAGGAGGCTGAGGCAGGAGAATTGCTTGAGCTCAGGAGGCAGAGGTTGCAGTGAGCTGATATGCCACTGCACTCCAGCCTGGGCGACAGGGGGAAACTTCATCTAAAAAAAAAAAAAAAAAAAAAAAAAAAAAAGTAACACCAATCCTCATTGTCCTTCTTGAGGGGCAGCGATGTATAGTGGAAAAACACACTTAATGTCAACTGGAGCATTGGGGTCCAAGGCCATGCTCCTCATTCATTATCTTTGTGTCTTTAGGAGATTGGTTTTCTATTCTACACCCTTTCCTTGTCTGCCAAATAAGCCCAATCTGTCCTAAGTTGTAAGAATTCAATGAGATCATGAATTCTTTCTGAAGTGCAAAGCACTAGCAAAATGTAAGTCAATGTTTATCCATCAGGAGTTATTATTTTCCTCCAATTAAATAGTTATTTAATACTACTCACATTTCAACCATCTCATAATCACCTTCAGCCAAACAGACATTCTCGCCTTTTTTTCTCCACTAGGGTATTCTATGATTGATATTAAGAAAGTACAATGTGTGACTCAATGTCATTTAGATGAGGCTGGTCTGTGTGAACAGGGACAAGCAGCAGTGCTATTCTCTTGGAGCTTGTTAGGTATCTGCATTGCTGGTTCCACTCCAGACAGGCTAAAGCAGACCCCTGTGGCAGAGCCCAGGAATCCATGTTTGAGTATTTGAGTAGGCATCTGAGCAGGTGCTTGAGCAAGTGGTTGAATAGATGTTTGAGCAGGTGTTTGAGCAGGGCCTTCAGGGGATTCTTATGTCCACTTAGGTAGAGAAGCACTGGCTCAGACCTTTCCATTCCAGCTTCTTATTTCTATACCAAATGTAATTTTTCATTTTACTCATAATAACTATAATATTACTGATAGTACAATCACAGTGATGGTATAATAATAATTATAATAACCATGTTGTCCCCTCCTTCCTTTAGGTTAATATTCATTTGAAGCCTGAGTGACTCCAAAAAGATGACACTCCTCTGTCCACCAAAACCTTCCAGAGGCTTCCTGTGCTCACTTGAAGTAAAATCCGAAGTGCTGACTGTGATTACCAGCTCCCCTGGAAGGCCCACTGCGGGACAGCTTCTCCACCAGCCTCCCATTCAAAGCCTCCACTTCTGCCACTGTGGCCTCTGCATTGTTCCTGAGCATCCCGAGCACATTCCCACCTCAAGACCTTGGCGCTTGCCGTTTGTCTGCTTCTCTCCTGGTCTATGCCTTGCTGGTTCTTGTTTCTTTTGAACTCTGACCAGGTGCACCTCATGAGAGAGGCCTTCCTTGACCTCCCTCCTCCATTCCTGTCACTGGCCCCATCTGATAGGGTTGCCCTCCCCCTCCCCTGCCCCCATCCCTGTGTGAGCCCCATGAGAGAATGGCCTCCGTCCTTAGGCAGATGTGTTTCCCCAGAACCCAGGACAGGACAGCCACACAGGAGGCAACTGACACACTTTTCTTAAATGACAGAATAAAGTACTGACTGGGTTTCAAGCACTGATGTGGTTTGGCTCTGTGTCTCCACCCAATTCTCATCTCCAATTGTAATCCCCATGTGTCCAGGAAGGACCTGGTGGGAAGTGACTGGATCATGGGGACAGTTTCCCCCATGCTGTTCTCATCACAGTGAGGGATTTCTCACAATATCTAATGATTTAAAAGTGGCAGTTTCCCCTGCTCTCTCTCTTTCCTGCTGCCATATAAGATATGTCTTGCTTCCCCTTTGCCCTCCACCATGATTGTAAGTTTCCTGAGGCCTTCCCAGCTATGTGGAACTCTGAGTCAACTAAGCCTCTGTTCTTTTTAAATTACCCAGTCTCAGGTATTCTTTATAAGTGAAAATGGACTAATATAGAGAATTGGTACCAAGGTAGTAGGGCATTGCTATAAGATACCTTAGAATGTGCAAGCAACTTTGGAACTGGGTAACTGACAGAGGTTGGAACAGTTTGGAGGTCTCAGAAGAAGACAGGAGGATGTGAGAAAGTCTGGAACTTCCTAGAAATGTATTGAATGGTTTTAGCCAAAATGCTCATAGTGACATGGACAATGAAGTCCATACTGAGGTGGTCTCAGATGGAGATGAGAAACTTATTGGAAACTGGAGCAAAGATCACTTTTGCTATGCTTTAGCAAAAACGTGTGGCATTTTGCCCTGCCCTAGAGATCTGTGGAACTTTGAACTTGAGAGAGATGATTTAGGGTATGTGGTGGACGAAATTTCTAACCAGCAAAGCATTCAAGAAGTGACCTGGATTTTCCTGAAAGTGTACAGTTATATGTGTTCACAAAGAGATGGTTTGAAATTGGAGCTTATGTTTAAAAGGGAAACAAAGCAAAAAGGTTGGGAAATTTGCAGCTTGACCGTATGGTAGAAAAGAAAAACTCATTTTCTGGGGGAGAAATTCAAGCCAGCTGCTGAAATTTGCATAAGTCATGAGGAACCAAATCTTAATAGCCAAGACAATGGACAAAATATCTCTAGGGCATGTCAGAGATCTTATCAGTAGCCCCTCTCATCACAGGCCCAGAGACCTAGGAGGAAAAAATGGTTTCATGGGCCAGGCCCAGGGCCCAACTTCTCTGTGCAGCTTTGGTACTTGGTTCCCTGTGTTCTAGCCACTCCAGCTCCAGTACTGGCTAAAAGAGGCCAAGGTACAGCTTGGGCCATTGCAAACCCCAAGCCTTGGCAGCTTCCACATGGTGTTGGGCCTGTGGGTGCATAAAAGACAAAAATTGAGGTTTGGGAGCCTCCATCTAGATTTCAGAGAATATATGGAAAAGCCTGGATGTCCAGGCAGAAGTCTGCTGCAGAGGTGGACCTCTCATTAAGAACCCCTGCTAGAGCAGTGAGGAAGGGAAATGTGGGGTTGGAGCCCCCATACAGAATCCCCACTGCAGCACTGCCTAGTGGAGCTGTGAGAAGAGGGCCACTGTCCTTCAGACCCCACAATGGTGGATCCACCGACAGCTTGCACTATGTGCTTGGAGAAGCTACAGGCACACAATACCAGCCCGTGAAAGCAGCTGTGGGGGCAGAGCTGCCCAAGGCCTTGGGAGCTCAACTCTGGATGTGATACATGAAGTCAAAGGAGATTTTTGAGTTTTAAAATTTAATGGCTGCTTGGTCATGTTTCAGACTTTCATGGGACCTGTGGCCCCTTTATTTTGAACATTTTTTCCCATTTGGAATGGGAGCATTTACCCAATGTTTGTACCTCCATTGTATCTTAGAAGTAACTAACTTGCTTTTGAATGTACAGGCTCATAGGTGGAAGGGACTAGCTTTGTCTGAGATGAGATTTGGACTTTGTACATTTGAGTTAATGCTGGAATGAATTCAGACTTTGGGGATTACTGGGAAGGCATGATTGTATTTGGCAATGTGAGAAGGACATGAGATTTGGGAGAGGTTGGGGTGGAATGATACAGTTTGGATCTGTGTCTCCACCCAAATCTCATGCCAAATTGCAATCCCCAGTGTTGAAAGTGGGACCTGGTAGCAGGTGACTGGATCATGGGGGTGGATTTCTCATGAATGGTTTAACACCATCCACTTGGTACTGTTCTCAAAATAGTGAGTATGTTCTCCTGAGATCTGGTTGTTTAAAGTGTGTGGCATCTCCCCTTCCCCATTCCCTTGCTTACTACTGCTCTTGCCATGTAAGATGTTTCCCCCTTTGCCTTCTCCCATGATTGGAAGTTTACTGAGGCTTTCCAAGGAGCAGAAACCTCTATGCTTCCTGTATGGCCTGAAGAACTGTGAACCAGTTAAATTTCCTTTCTTATAAATTACTCAGTCTCAGGTATTTCTTTATAGCAATTCAAGAATTAACTAATACAGATATAAATACAAACGTTTTATTTACTAAGACTGCCAGCTTTTGGCTCTCCTTTCTGACAGCTCAACAGAGTCCTTCTTATGTGTCCAGTCAAAATATTGAGTGTTACACTTTGACTAAGCACAGGTTCCTCTCTGGATGTTTTTCCTCCACTATCTTGAAAAACAGTTCAATGCAAAATGTTCTGTGAAATGAAAAAGAAAAGTAATAATTTAACCATGAGAAAAACTTTTTTTTTTTTTTTTTTTTTTGATAGTGTCTCATTCTGTCACACAGGCTGGAGTGCAGTGGCACAATCTTGGTATAGCCTAAAACTTTTCTGGGCTCAAGCAATCTTCCCACTTGAGCCTCCTGAGTAGTTGGGACTACAGGCATGCATCACTATGCCTGGCTAATTTTTGTAGTGATTTTCTTTTGTAGTGATGGGGGCTCCCCATGTTGCCCAGGCTGGTCTTTAACTCCTGGCTTCAATGATTCATCTGCTTCAGTCTCCCAAAGTGCTGGGATTACAGGCATGAGCCATTGTGCCTGGCCTAGTGTCTCCTTCTTAATTATGAAATAATAGCCAATAATCAGTAGCCATTTGAGGAAAGCCAATGAAGAAAGAAACTAAGAAAGAAAAAAAGAAAAAGAAAAAGGAGGTAAGGAGACGAAAGAAGAAAAGGAGAAAGAATGAACGAACCAAAATAGGAAAAAAATAAAGGAACTCAATGGGGAAAAATGATAAATATGTTAGAATAAAATGATAAAAATTATATTTAAGATCCTTGGAAAAATAAGAGATGACATCTTATTCAAGAAAACATATCAAAAGGCTAAGGGCAGAAAAAGGGAACAACAAAGAACTCCGAAAAATTTAAGAACTGAAACAAAAATTCAGTTGAAGATTCGGAAGACAGGGTGGAGAAAGTCTTCCAGAAGCAATTAAAAAGGTATAAAGAGAAAAACAGGAAAGATAGCAATTTTTTAAAAAGTCTGTGAGTTTTAATGTCTCTTTAAGAATTTCATTAAAAGAATAGAAAAAAATGGAAGAGAAGAAAATATTTCTTAAAATGCAGTTTTTCTTTCTTTCTTTCTTTCTTTTTTTTTTTTTTTTTTTAATTTGAAGGACATGGTGAGACACCGTAGCTCATGTCTGTAATCCCAGCACTTTGGGAGGCTGAGGTGAGAGGATCCTTTGAGTCCAGGAGTTTGTCTGGGCAACAAAGTGAGACCTCCATCTCTATATGAAAAAAAAAATTGTTTTAAGAATAATAAAATATCTGAAGGACACCAGTTTCTGGGAAATTTAAGAAGAAATAATGATAGGGACCTAAAAAATCAAGCTAATATAAATGAGTTAATTCATAAAACTGTACAGAAAAGAAAATGTGTTTATAGTACACTGATTGGCTCTGGAGTTTAAAAAAAAACAGATTGTCAATAGTGTTTATACTCAGTATTAATCGGGAAACTGTGATCTGCTTCTATTTTCCTCCCAAAAGAATAAATTCTTAAATTTCCCACCAGTGCTCTCTGAACGTCTTTGCACCTGGTCCTCTGCAGAGCTCACACCTCCCGCAGTTTATCAGGTGCCATTTCCCTTCTTCACTAGAAGCCCCCATGCTCAGGCTCCAGTTGGCATTGGGTGCTCCCAAGCTCTGCTGCATGGCTGCCCCCCTGGGCCCCACTTCCCTCTTTTCTGTGTCTCATGGCCTGTTCTCTGGAATGTTTTATTCTATTCTGATGTATGCTTGGTGTCAGGAAACATACCCTCTTTTCAACAGAGTTGTGTTTTAGTGTTGGAGAAAAGCAGGGGCAACCAGGACCTAAATCCCTGTCTTTCGCATCAGTGTCAGGAGAATCTCTCTAAACAAATCAACAAACATATCTGAGACAGTTTCTGCCTAAAACTGGAAACAGGAAGGTCAATGCTGAGGAAACAGCTAAACGAATTGAATGTGGCAGGCTCTGAGGAGGATGCCCAGGAGGAGTGAAGGGGCAGGACAGGGACAGACTATGTGACTTTGATGGCATGGAAATCTATCACTGCAACGGTTCAAACATTAATTTTAAATAAATACATAATATAAAAATTTTAATAAATGTATTTAAATAAATTTTAGATAATAAGTATAATGAATTATACTTTTCAGGAAAAGTATAATTTCTTTTTGATACTTTCCCTATACTATTTATACATTTTCCATTATTTTCTATACTTTCCTAACTTAGGAACCTATGATAAAGGTATTCCTGGAACTAGTTTTGTAACTATATGTGAGTACCAGTCAGGGGACCCGTGGGGATAAGAAGGCACTCTTTAATGAGGATCATTTTAGGAAGATTAAATAAAAGGCTACCTACAATGAGTGCACCGAGTGTAAGAAACCACCAGGGCTGTGCCCAGAATGCAAAGGAAAGTCCTTTGCAGCCACTGCGTTAGCAGAGCTGGGGCCCAGGTGGAGGGACTCACTGGCTGGGCTGGGGAGGGCCAGAGGATAAAAGTTTAGCTTCTCCTTCCTCCCTCGGATGTCTTGCCCAGGCTCAGGAGCTCCTGGAGGCAGTGCAGGGCTGAGGGAAAAAGGATGAAGGCTGCATCTGCAAGAGGCACATTGAAATTACCTGCAAGACAGGTACGAGAGCAAAGCGAGGCACACACTCCCACCGACTTACTTCAGGCACAACTCAGGTGAAATGCACCCAGCTCAGCCCCCGTATCTGGCAAGTCTCCTCCTCTGTGCCCAGCAGAAACTGGAACTCTGACATCTGTGTAAACACCTGGGCCCTATTTCTCTTCCTGTTCAGTCCAGACTTCTACACTTTGGCCCCTGTGCAACTGACTTCATTTTCTGAATTCACAAGCTGTTTGCCTTCTTCACCTCCACTAATCTTTTGCTGTGAGCAGTGTCATTTATCACGTACTACTTGCCTGAAAGGCAGGCAGCACAGAGGGATGTGAGTGCATGGGATCAAATCCCTACCGCTCCATGCCAGCTCCATGACTCAGGAAATCGTTTCATCTCTTCGAGTCTCATTTTCTTCTTCAGAGCATTGGGGAAAATACTTCCTAAGTTTTCTGTGAGCACTAAATAAGATAATGTATATGAAGCAACCAGTACAGTGCCCAGTAAGTACCATCTCTTTCCTGTATTCCAGACAGAGAGGGCATAAGACATTCAGAGAATGTCGAATAGGGGTGGTGAGAGTAGACCTGATGAATTCCAGGAATCAAGGAAGAGATAGTTTCATGGGAGAGAAACCCCTAGACATTTTAGAAGCAAGTCAAAGAAAATGCTGTGAAAAGTAAGGCCTGCTTTCTTCTACGTTACAACACAGGTAAGGGACTAATTTTACTATGTAAAATTTTACTATGTAAAATTTGGTGTCTTCACTTTAAAAATAGGGGGGATCATGATTGTCCTTCTCTGCTGTGGTAACGCACAGCTAGTGCTTAGAGCAACATCAGGCTCGCAGAGGGACACGTGCTGGTTAGTTTCAGGTGGTTTCTTGAGCCTTTGAAACTTGTCCCATGCTCGCCACTTTCCAAATTTCTTGTTGTCTTGTGGTAGAATAAAAGCCAACATATAACAGGAGTGTGATTCTTTACTCTGAAACAACAAAGAGAAAGGGAACTGGAGTAATAAGAACAACCGTACAGCCAATCTTTAGAGAAGGGAGTAGAGTGTTCTATGAGCAATGCAATGCACAGAAAGAAAGAAAGTGAGCTCAATTTTTAGAGGATCCACTTGCTTTAGGTGACCCAGCTGTCAGGAGGCCCAGGTGTGATTTTCTGACTCAAAAATATCCACTGCCCATCTGCAGGCTCCTGCTGGCACCCAATTGTCTTGTGCATTTCCAGAGTTCTTCTACGTCCAGTTCTGGGGTCTATGCCTCCACATAGCATTCTCTGGTGTGCTCAGGAACATGTCTTCAGCTATACAAGCCGGGCACTGCTGGTGCCTTCTCCATGAAGTAACGCTTCAAGCAGTCACTTCCGCCATCCCCAGGCTTTTGTGCTGATGCGTTTGCATTTATCCTTGTGCCTGGATCTCTTTGCTCCTTCTGAGCAATGTGCACTGCCAGCTGTGGTGAGGAGTACTCTCTGGTAGTGTCAATGAATATGTTCACTATATATTGAGCTTTGCCCATCATTGCAAAACAGAATTTGGCATAATATGAGATGTGTACAAAATGTTCATCTTCTGTCTGAAGCTTTTCTTGTCATTGAGTTATTATATTAGTGTTAGGGACTTTTTGTCCATCCAGCAAATATTTGTTAAATATCCATTACATACCAGATACTGTAAGGGTGAGGATAGAGAGGATATACAGATAGAAATAGCTAGGCAAAGTGGCTCACACCTGTAATCCCAGCACTTTGGTAGGTCAGTGCAGGAGGATCACTTGAAGCTAGGGGTTCACGTGCAACGTAGTGATACCCCATCTCTACAAAAGAAAAAATGATTAAAAATAGCAGAGCATGGGAGCACGTGCCTGTAGTCCTAGCTAGTCAGGAGGCTGAGGCGGGAGGATCACTTGAGCCCAGAATTTTGCAGTGAGCTAGGATTGCACCACCGTACTCCAGCCTGGGCAACGGAGCAAGATGTTGTCTCAGAAAAAAAAAAAAAAGAGAGAGAGAGAAAGAGACACATTATCTTCTTGGGCCTACTGTTATATTTATAAAATGGATTTGAAATTTTGCATATACACTCATCCTAAGGTAAAATACAACAGCCTTTGAACTACGAGGATTTGATCTGAAAAGTCTGCTTGGACAAGGCCAAGAGCGTGGACAGTGCCTTTCCCAGCTGGTTTATTTCCTTAAAAATCCACTGGGGTTGCTATATAGGAGTCCATATTAATTTTGTGAGGACGAGCTTAGAAAATGTTTTCTTAATTAGAAATATTTATGTTTATTACAAGAGGTGATAAGAAGATAGGGACAGAAATGCTGCATCAGTGATGACTTTTTGGGTTTTTCAGAATGATATCTGGAGTCTTAAAAACCAAAGTTGTTCTTCATCGGATTTTTCAATGTAATCAATATGTTAAAATATGCTTCTTATTTTGAATAGTAGACTAGGTACTTTCACAGACTTTAAGAAATACTTAGAGCCACGGGGTACTGAAAACATGCGTATTTTTCAAGTTAGAACAGTGTGAATGGTGAATTGTACTTGCTTCTGGGTGAGTAAATAATATTCAGCCATTTAATCCTATTATCAAAGTGAGTTAACAGAATCCAATTTAAATCCCAGTTGAGATTTGTTTATACAGATCTGAATAATGAATGCATACTGTAGATCTTCTAGCATCTGATTCTAAGATGAATACTTGTTTGTTTCAAACTTTCCAACATGCTTCTGATAAACTGAAGACCTCTGTGTGTGTGGGTGGGGGGGTGTATGTGAGGGCATGTGTGTGATATATGTGTAGTGTGTGTGTGACTGTGTGTGGTGTATGTATATGAGTGCGTGTCAGCATTAAATACATCCCTGAAATTTGACTAGCTTTTACTTTTTCCATCTTCATTGAAAGAATGCAAATCCTATTCCAATAGCAAGTTTTTTCCTTGACTAGTATTCAGATCTGCCACAATTTTCAGGAAGAAAAAGGAAATGTAGACATTCATAGAGTTGAGCTGATTCTATACCAACATCTTTGTAGTAAACCTTTGTTTTATTATTGTCGAATAATAGTGTAATATTCAAGGACATGTTAGATGTGCAGTTTTTGACTCTATAGAAAAAGCAAGAGAAAAAGTCAAAATGAATTGAAATAAAAATAAAGCTGAAAAAGGGCAGAACAATACATCTTACAGGAATTCAGAAATCACAATCAGACGTGCAACTTACAGAGCCATAAAAGATTTGATCTAGAAAAAAATCTTAATAATAAAATTTATTTTCTATGTTATCCTCAAGTAGTCATAATTAAACTTGTTCCAAAATTTAAAGTGAGTCAACATTCCTAAAAGTTGTTTTGACATTGAGAGCTCTTTTCTAGAGGAAAAAAAATTCCTTTATTTTGACACATTTAAAATAGAATAAACTTTTAAAGGAAGCCAATGTAGAACTTAATGCTAATTTTTGGAAATGTTTCCTGATTTTTAAAATCTTTTTTAAACTTGAAAATTTAGAGTACATATAAATAAAGACCAGATAGGTATTAATTCAGATGCATTTTTGCCCTTGTCACTATCATTCATGACATATAAATGACCAAAAATGTTTTTATGAAGTGTAGGATAGAGTTTTAAATATTGGTATGTGGTGCTAGAGTTAGTAATGGAATCAGTTGTTCAAGGAAGTAGGCTGAAATCACGTAAATAATTCACAGAGTACCTTTACGGTAGATGTTATTTTAAAAAATACAAACATGACAATTTGTAAATGTAATTCTTCTTCTTACTAGAGTACTTTTTCATTTCTAGTAGTACCCCAGATACTCAAGCTGTATTTGGAAGGTTGAAATTATTTTCATAAAGACACAATGTAGAACGAGCTTCAGGCCTTCTTTGGTATTAAATTTGCGAGGGACCCTCTTGAAGCCTACTACAGTGAAGACATGATTGGATGTTTAAATTTTATTTTATTTAATTTTTTGAGCAGAGTCTCACTGTCACCCAGGCTGGAGTGCAGTGGTGGGATCTCAGCTCACTGCAAGGTCTGCCTCCCGGGTTCACGCCATTCTCCTGCCTCAGCCTCCCGAGTAGCTGAGATTACAGGCACCCACCACCACGCCCGGCTAATTTTTTGTATTTTTTAGTAGAGACAGGGTTTCACCATGTTAGCCAGGATGGCCTCGATCTCCTGACCTCATGATCCACCCGCCTCGGCCTCCCAAAGTGCTGAGATTACAGGTGAGAGCCACCATGCCTGGCCTGGATGTTTAAATTTTTTTGAAATGAATCCCTCAAGCTGAGTCTATGCAGTATTATAGTCATGAGCCACATAGTGACATTTCAGTCAATGATGGGCTGCATATGTAATGATGGTCCTATTCTGTATATTTTTACTGTACTTTTTCTAGGTTTAGATATGTTTAGATACACAAATACCGTTGTGTTCCGGTTGCCTGCAGTATCCAGTACAGTCCCATGCTGTGCAGGTTTGCAGCCTGGGAGCAATGGGCTGTACCATATAGCCTGGGTGTGGGGTGGACTCTACCATCTAGGTTTGTGTAAGTGTACTCTGTGATGTTCGCACAATGTCGAAATTGCCTAACAATGCGTTTCTCAGAAGGTATTGCTATCATTAAGCAACACACAGAACTGTAATTGAAAGGACTTTGTGGAAATTATCTGATTTGGAGTGAATAACCGTACCAAGTTCAGATGAGTAAATCTCAAGGTAAATACTTGGAGAATGACTTGTTTAGGTAATTAGTTTGCTAGGGCTACCATGACAAAGTGCACAGACTGGGTGACCTAAGCAACAGAAATTTGTTTTCTCACTGTTCTAGGGGTTGGAAGTCTGAGATCAAGGTGTCAACAGGCTTAGTTCTCCTGAGAGCTCTCTCATTGGCTTGTAGAGGGTGTCATCTTCCTGTGTCTTCAAATGGGTTTCCCTCTGTGTCTCTCTGTATCCTAATCTCTTCTTAAAAGGACACCCGCCATACTGGATTACGGTCCATGCTAATAACCTCATTTTAACTTAATCACCTCTTTAAATGCCCTATCTTGAAATACAGTTTCATTATAAGGTACTGGAGGTTAGGGCCTCAACACATGCCTTTTGAAAGGACAGAAATCAGCTCACAATATTTAGCTTTTACAACTTAAATTAACCTGACAAATTTTGTGTCAGCCTGGAACTCTCAACACTCGGAACTTGCCTTGGTATTCTTCTGTTGTTTAAAATGTTCTCATTTCCTCTTTAGCTTCCCAACATTCAGAGCAGCCAAATGTTTTAGTATCTTGGAGAGGAAACTCACAGAGTAACATATTTTACAGAGGCAAGATCCCTTCACTGACTCAGGGACTGCACATGGCAAGCTCTGAAAAAACAACTTGGGACGCCGGATGGGGGCTGGCACCCTCCCCTGCTTTCGGGGTTTCCTCCCTCTAAGACTGAATGCTTCTCTCTCTGTGCTTGGGTGGTTCACATGCAGGTGGGTAGCCCTGAATTTCTGTGCTTCTGTCAACATCTTCTTTTCCTAATAACCTTAAGATCCCTCCCACCGCCATCCATGAGAGACACATTTAGCATGTTCCAATGTCTTATTTGCCTTTTTATTGCTTCCCAACCCAAATTGAGAAATTAAAACACAAGCCCACTTGCTCCACGTCTCCCACCCTCTCTGAGCACTTTTGTGTTCCACTTTCCCCAAAACCTTCTCTAGATGGTTGAGCAATAGACAATACTTGGAGATTCATTTCTGTCATTTTCCTTCTGCTTCACCTCCATGCTGTTGGTTTAGCATGATCTCATGACCTCTCATCTGCAAAGTTAACTGTCTGTCCTTCAAGTAAATTGGTCATTAATATCTCTCATTGCTTTTAATTTTCACAGCTTGAATTGGAAATGGAAATTCACTCTATTGTTGTGATGGATAATCCTCTACAGTCATCTGAGAGTCATCTGTGACATCTGCCTTCCCTCTCCATTTATGTTGTTTTCACCAGTTGCTATGGATGGCTCCTACCCACCATCTTCAACACACCCCTTCTTTTCATTCTCACTGTCACTGCCCAGTTCCCACCTGCATAATCTCCTGCCTGGATTAAGCCATAAAAGCCTCCAGTCTGGTTGCCACACCTCAAATATCACCCTCGCCTCAACACATTTGCTACAATGCTGGTGGAATAAAGGAACTTCCTAAAACTCATACCCAATGGGGTGATTCTCCTGCTTAAAATTCTTCAATGGTTTCCAACTAAACAAATTCTAAAATTGTTTTCATGACATTTGAAACCCTTGAGACTAGAATTCCTTCCTATTTCTTGCATGTTTTGCAGTCACATCCATGCTAGGCTATGCCGACCCCTGTCTCTGTCACTGGGAAGCCTTCCATGATGTCAGTCTGCCCTTCTAATGGAACTAATATGACACTTGCTTATTTCATACACTGTAGTTGATTATTTTTTACTTGTCTGATTTTCCTTCTAGAGTTTAGACAAGGAGCCTCAATGAGCAGAGACTTCTCCTTTTAAAATGTGTTTGTCTTTGCTTGTTTAATATAGAGTAAGTCCTCAGAACTTAGTTGGATTAATACATATTTATAAAAATCTGAGGCCAGACTATATTCCTAGTACCTTTGTAAAAAATTATGTAATTATCAATAATTTCTTGAGTAATTGTCATTATTTGCACTTAATGTATTTCCAACAAACTGAGTTATCTGACAAGCTTATACCATGTTAATATAGTGAGGCTAAAATGGCAAGAATTACCCAATGCAGAATGAGTCCGTGTGTATAATGCCATCTCGACTACTGGGGGACAACAAATGAAAAAGTAAAAACAAAACACACAAAAAACTACCTGTCAATAGCTGGTTTTTTTTAAAAGATTGTTAATTGTGACTCTGAATTTAATTTCTGACTTTTAAAAATCTTTAACTATTAAGCTGCTCTCTTATAGCTATCGTGTTTTTTTTTTTTTTTTTTCTACTGAACACATTTCTCCTTCCCCTGTCAAACAGGGCTTGTAGTAAGAACATGGTCAGGACGATCTTGGCCTTTGGATTCCATTAGGGTCATATTTAGGACTTGGCCAGAGCAGGGATTTGGCAGCCACTCACCCCTCTCTAACCAGCATTCTGTTTGGCAAAGCCTGCCAGGTGCCTGATTGTGCAGAGAAATGGGATGGGATCACTCAGTGTGACAGTCAGGAGAGATTTCACAGATCACAAGTGTTTGGAGAGGCAAGTCAGAGCTGAGCCATGGCAACGTGGCTGCGTCGCACTGAGTGGGAGTGGCCTGCCAGCAGGAGTCCAAGGTCACGGGAGTCACCTCGCCTTTGGACAAGGGCCCAATGCAGAGATGCCTCAAGGTCCACCGCTGGTGCATGTAATTCTTTTGAAAATTCCAAACTATGCTCCTTACCTGGTCAGCCTGCAAGCACAAGGAAATTGGAATTTAACATGACTTGGTGGATAATAAGCCTTTAAATAATGACATTTTTACAGTCTGTCCTCAAAGGAGTACAATGCCAACTTTGTTGTGAGGCAGATGGTGGGGAAAAAGGTGGATGTGAATCTGATCATTTAGCAGGCAAATTAATTTATGTGACAATAACCAGCCTCCAAATTGGGTTTATTGACTCATTACATTTTCTCCCTATGAAATTTAGTAAAATGCCAAACTCCACATTTTAGAGGAGCTGAAGGTTATTTTCTCATTTTAAAAGGGAGCACATTCAGCATTTGTTTGAATCTACATAAATAATATTCCCCCAGCTTCAAGAAAGTTGGTGATTTCTTTGTAGTTTAAGGAAAATACGTTTGTAATAAAATTACAGTTCCTTAGGCAATCCTCAATTAATCTTAAAAATAATCAATTACTTAATTTATGGATCACTTTTTTTGGGAGCCAAAGTAATTTTCCAAAAAAAACTAAAATAAATTAGATCAGTAAAACCTCAAATCATCTTAATAAGTAAAAAAAAAAAAAAAAAAAAAAAAAAGAAAGAAAGAAAAAGAAAAAAGAAAACATGAAGAGAAAAGAGAATGGATAAAAGATTTTAATGTCATCTTAACTGCTCTCTGAGTTGAAGAAATCTGCTTACTACGGAAAGGTGATCTTATTTGATCTTCTAAGGTCAACTGAGTAAAAAGGAAAATAGAAAATCAAGAAGAGAAACAGAAACACAGACATCATTTCTTAAACTATATGGTAGGTAATACAATAAAGTCTTCTAGCCCACAATTTAGAATTGCTGTCTCCAGTGCACAGGTTCAGGGATGTCTGTGGCCTTCCCAAAGCTGGCCGGCCGTGGCATGCCACCTCATCACGCTGACAGCTGAAGCCTCCTGGGACAGGTGCATGCTTCATCCTCCTGGGACCCCCCAGGACCTACCCAATTACAGGCTCCTGGACCAGTTCAGCTCCATCTTTTTCTAGCCACATCCTCTCAAAACTTTGTCATTCTAGTTTTTGCTTCTCTCCACATGCTAAGAAAATCAGGTAGAGATTTCTTTTCTGTTGGCAATACAAGCATCAGCAACTGTTTTTAAATGTATTTTTTAATTTAAAGATTACATAAATACATTGACACAAAGAAGGGAACATCACGCAGTGGGGCCTGTCAGGGGGTGGGGGGCAAGGGGAAGGAGAGCGTTAGGACAAATACCTAAGGCATGAGGGGCTTGAAACCTGGATGATGGGTTGATAGGTGCAGCAAACCACCGTGACATAGGTATACCTATGTAACAGACCTGCACATTCTGCACATGTATCTCAGAACTTAAAATTGTAAAAAAATTACATAAATACATTCTTGCTGGCAAAAACGTGAACAGTGGGGATAAATGTAGACTAATGAGGGTATGCTCCCTTTTCCTCTCCGGAGCACTGAGGTATGTGGCTGTGTTTTTATGAAAGCAGGTGTATGAATATGCTGATATTCCTCAATTTGTTTTTTACATCAACAGGCTGATGTCACGATGATGGTTCCCTGACTTGTATTAGTCACAGAATAACATGCATGTGCCACATCACTGCACACACAATACCTCAGGCTTTTAATGGCTGCATGGTATTCAAAAGTAAAGATGCATTCCATCTTGTGCATCATAGCTTTTTGTTTCCTTCTCCGAGGCAGATGAAAGGGGATACATCTTCCTTTTTGTGGACAAAAATTCTGACTTCACCATTTCCTTATGTCTTTTTCAGAAGGAACATCTGGCAGGAGACATTGGAAAATAAGTGTAACAAAGCATGTGAAGGGTTAATAATCAACAATTTATTTGGAAAGCAATTTATCAAGAAATTATTCCTATACAATGGCATGCTGCAATTGCTGATCCATCCAAAATATCCCCTGGTATGGCTGCATTGTTATCATGTCCTCACATGGCTCCTGCTGGCCCAGGTCTCTGCAGAACCCTCCCTGTCCTCTGCCTTTCCTACCTCCCCCTAGCATGGAGCATCACCTCCAGACTGTTCTTCCTAAATGCCGACCATGGTATCTTGTGCTCAGAACCTGTTAATGGCTTTCAGCAGCCAGACTTGAATGAACTCTGAGTTCCCTGCAGTGATGTCCCTAGCCCCTCAAAGCCCAACTTCAGTTGTAGCCAGAGGAGTAAGCGTTCTGATCGGTCTCAACAGGTGATCAGCTGTGATCCCATCACTGATCCTCCCCCGGTCTCAGTTTCCTCATCCATAAAGGTAAGATCTTGACTGCATAACCTATGTCGTTATTTTCCATTGTGAGACTCACAGCCTATTTCAGCATTGATCAAAGAGTTCCAAAGTTCTCTTTGCCATGCCAACTCTAAGATCAGCAGTATCTTTCATCCCCACTTCAACGCAGTTTAAGATCTTTTGAGGGATTTTGCTTCAGTTTTAAACATATGAGTATTGATGTTTATTGAAATCCCAAAGCCGGATGGGACTTGGCTCATTCTCACATCCTGGCACCACTTTGCAGCCAGTGACATGAGGTGCCTCTGCCAGCAAGGCCTGTTTTAATCAAAAGCTTTCATCTGAAATGCAATTCACAATTTCTGGGTGGTAAAGAATGAATCCCCACAGGATGACAGTACAGAGCTGTAATGCTAAGCTCTTTAAATGCCTTTGACAGGAGGTAAAAGGCCTGAAACACACTTGCTTCAAGTACTCTTTGAAGGGCATCATCCTAAAGACAAGGAATGTATAGGATGATGCCCCTGCCCTCAGGCGGATTAGAGTCCAGTAGCAGATAAGCCATGACTACACTGTGTCAGAACGTGGAAATGTCACTAGAGAAGCATTAAGAGCTCTGAGAATTCACAGAAGGGACACAAGCACTGGTGACTGGGAGAAGGAAGGAAAGATTCATAAAGAAAGTGGAATTAATGTTGCCTGCTTTGTCGTTGTTGTTTGTAGCAGTTAAAGAGGCTATTAAGAAGGAAGTTGGAACTGTAGTTTAGAATTACGTATGCAGTGAAGTGGATTTCTTTCCCCTCACCTCCACACCTAGTATAATTGTCTCTGATTCTCAGAGATTTAAAAATCCTGTGAAGGGACAGATGTCATGCCATCCCGGAGCGTACGTCCAGGCATTTGAGTGGTGGGAGAGCTGGAGAGGCAGAGTGTCAGACGGGAACCAGAGAGCTGCAGCCATCACTGTTTGTAAGTCTCAAGCAACCTAGCCTTATCCAGTAAACCCTTGTTACCATGGCTGAGGTTTTAGTGCCTATAATCCTGCATACTTTGGTTCCTTCTCCAAGCCTGGGAGCAGCAGAAAAATAGATGCAGAAATCAGACAGGTGGTCCAAGTCACATTCACTGTATTCCTGAGGAGTCTAAGGTGGAGAGTGCAGGGGTCTGGACATGACTGGGCTCTGCAGCAACCCCGTGCCCGCTTCCTGCCACCTGTGTTGACTTGACCTCCCAAGCCACAGGCCTCCCTGCAGGGGAAGCGTGACTGAAGATCAAGCATAGATTGCAGGTCATGAGGACAAGCAGGTAGCCGCAGAAGAAAGGACAGCTATGCATACAGATGCGGTTCCCTCTTGGAACTGACCAATCTGAAGAGCACGTCTCCTCTGGGGACAATTGGGAAGCCACGCCTCCTTTGGGAATAGCAAGTGTCCAGCAGAGGCAGTGGCCAGAGGCCAGGTGTGCTTCTCTAGCAGGAGCCGCCCACAGAAACAGTCAAGGCACGTGAACATTCCTGAGGACCTGTTTATTTTATTTTTATTTTTTATATATTTTTTGAGATGGAGTCTCACTCTGTCACCCAGGTGGGAGTGCAGTGGTGCAATCTCAGCTCACTGCAACCTCTACCTCCCGGGTAAAAGCGATTCTCCTGCTTCAGCTTCCCAAGTAGCTGGGATTACAGACGCCCACCACCGTGCCTGGCTAACTGTTGTATTTTTAGTGGAAACAGGGTTTCACCATGTTAGCCAGACTGGTCTCAAACTTTTGACCTCAGGCAATCTGCCTGCCTTGGCCTCCCAAGGTGCTGGGATTACAGGCTTGAACCACCATGCCTGGTCGCAATTTTTGCTTTTTTTGAAACAGGGTCTTGCTCTGTAACCCAGACCAGAGTACAGTGGCACAATCATGGCTTTCTGCAGCCTTGAACTCCTGGGCTCAAGCAATCCTCCCACCTTAACCTCCCAAGTAGTTGGGGCCACAGGAATGCACCACCACACCCTGCCAATTAGTTTTCTTAAACAGGCTGCGGTTCATCCCCAAATGCAGGAAATGAGCCGTTTTCTTCATCAGCTTGCTCCAGTTTACTTGAGGTGGGTGCCCTGACGTTCAGGTTTGCCTGCAGCATTGCTCTGTTGAACCAGCTTAATTATTACCATTTTGCTCTAGAACATTGCTGTCCCAAGGCTGACAGTCATTTCCTATTCTACTCTTCAGCCCTTGGTATGTACATTTATATGCATATATGTGCTCATGTATGTATACACGTATATATATAATACACTCATGCATAGCCGGGTGTGGTGGCTCATGCCTGTAATCCCAGCACTTTGGGAGGCCGAGGCAGGTGGATCATGAGGTCAGGAGATCGAGACCATCCTGGCTAACACGGTGAAATCCTGTCTCTACTAAAAATACAAAAAATTAGCCGGGTATGGTGGCGGGCGCCTGTAGTTCCAGCTACACGGGAGGCTGAGGCAGGAGAATGGCGTGAACCTAGGAGGCGGAGCTTGCAGTGAGTCGTGATTGCGCCACTGCACTCCAGCCTGGGTGACAGAGCGAGACTCCATCACAAAAAAATGGTATCATAGTTAACCTAAGCAAAGAACTCAGCAGTTAACATCATCTAGAACCACATGGTTGGCACCAACGTGAGACCAACCAGGGAAAGACAAGGTGACATCTGACAGAAGAAAGAAAATTGATGTCAGCCACGAGGCCATTGTATAGACTTGGATTTAATGGCAGGACTCATTCATCGAGCTCATCGTAGTTGGGGAAAACGCTCCTCTCCACAGGCTGTTTCTCCTCAATACTTTGAAAATTTTCTTGCAAAATTTAGACATTTGCACTACTAGCAGCTGTAGACCCTAGATTTTTTTAACTTTTATTTTTGCATTTAATTAAATGAATTTTTAAAAAATTTTAGATTCAGTGAGGGTGTACATGTGCAGGTTTGTTTTATGGGTGTATTGTATGATGCTGAGATTTGGGCTTCTATTGATCCGATCACCCGAATAGTTAACATAGTACCTAGTAGGCAGTTTTTCAACTCGTGCCCCCTCCTTCCCTGCCCGTCCAGTAGTCCCCCATGTCTATTGTTTCCATCTTTATTTCCATGTGTACCCAATGGTTAGCCCCCACTTATGAGAACATGGGATATTTGGTTTTCTGTTCCTGTGTTAATTTGCTTAGGATAGTGATCTCCAGTTGCATCCATGTTCCTGCAAAGGAATCTCAGAAAAAAAAGAAATATCTCATTCTTTTTTATGGCTGCATAGTATTCCATGGTGTATATGTGCCACATTTTCTTTATTCAGTCCACCATTGATGGGCACCTAGCTTGATTCCGTATCTTTGCTATTGTGAATAGTGCTGCAATGAAAGTATGGAGGCATGTGTCTTTTTGGTAGAATGATTTATTTTCCACTGGGTATGTATCCAGTAATGGGCTTGCTGTAGACCCTTGATATGTTGAGGTGCATTTCTTTCCCATCCAGCATAATCAAACCTCTATTTCTAATGCCCCCTTTTTCTGGTGGCCCTGACCTTTCAGGACTGAGCTGAGGACGGGGCTCTGATCAATGCCACAGCTCCTGTGCTTTCTCCTGAGCTTCGTCTGTACTGCAGTGGCTGCCACCATTACCTCTGGATGTTGAGTTGCAGGGACTGTGCTGTCTGCCTCCCCTGCAGGAGTTCTCCCCTGGAGAGTCACTGTTGGCAGATGAAGAAACACAGCTGATGCTGTGGAAGCCAGAGCCCTGCAGCTTCTGTAGAGGATCAGCCCTGCCAGGGTTCCTCCTCCACACCCTTTCTCTCCTCACTTCACATTTCTCAGACAATGAATATCTTGTGATCCTGTAATAACAACATACATGCTTCTTTCTGCCATGTGATTTTCTAAAGTACTGTAATATCCCTTAGTATTCTGTTTTCTCTGTCGTTCCCTTGATCTCTTCTAAAATACTCGGATGAATTTTTCAAAGTTTAACTTTTTAAAGAAACATTTGATCCCTCCCTTTGCAATTTGCTGAAATTGAGTGCTTTATTTATTTCCATTGTTTTAAACCTACATATTTCCAGATGTTCTTAGATTCTACCTCATAGAAAAAGATATGCAGTCAAGGAGTTCTGGGTCAGCTGGCAGCGTCCATCCTCTTGCCTCCTCACTATGTAGGGAAGGTTACCTGGGTGATTTGACGTTATACACAGCTTTAACCAAGAACTGGGCTTTTCAGCAAACCAGTGACTCTAGGACTGTGGCTCCCAGGCCAATACCATCATTACCCCCTGAAAACTTGTTAGAATGTAAATTATTGTGTACCACCTTATACCTGCTGAATTGGTAACTCTGGGTGTGGAGCCAGCATCTGTGTTTAAACTGCTGATGTTCAGTCAATGTTAGTCCAGGCTTCTTCATCAAAAACACCATAGACTAGGTGGCTGAAACAACAGAAATCTATTCCTCACAGTCCCAAAGGCTGGGCCATCCAAAATCCAAGTGGGGGCCAGTTGGATTCCTGGTAAGGGTTGTTTTCCTGCTTTGCAGACAGCCACCTTCTCACTATGTCTTCACCTGGTAGAGAGAGAAAAAGAGAGGTCATCTCTTTCTTGTCTCTTTTTAATCCTCTCATAAGGGCACTAATTTCATTCATAAGGGCTCCACCCTCATGACCTAATCACCTCTCAAAGGTCCCACCTCCAAATACCATCACACTGGGGGGTTAGGATTTCAACATAGGAATGTTAGGGGCCTACACATTCAGCCCATAGCGCTCAAGTTTGTGAGCCACTGCCTTAAACAATATCTAGGCTCTGACTAGCCCAGCCACATCGGGTTAGGAGGAAGGCCTTCCTTTGTTCCCTGGCTCACTGGAGAGTTCTGCAGGGTTCATGGATGTGGCAGCTCACCTTCTTCAGACAGCTAGCATAGCAGAGGTCATTGTAGCACTGTAGTGAGAGCTCCGCATGCTGCCTGTGCTCCAGCCAGCTCCAGTGGTTCACATAGAGCAACTCAGTAGTCTTAATGACAGCCTTAATAAGATAGGTTCTCAGTTTATACTCATTTTTTTTTTATCTCTCCCTCTCCCCTAACTGTGGGCAACCAGTGATTCTTTTACTGTCTCCATACTCTTCCTTTTTCCAGAATGTCATAGAGTTGGAATCATACATTGTGTAGCCTTTTCAGGTTGGCTTCCTTCACTTAGTAATACGCATTTAAGATTTCCATGTGTTTTCATGGCTTGAGAACTAATGTCTTTATACCTCTAAATAGCATTCCACTTTCTGGATGTACCAAAATTTGTTTATATATGCATCTACTAGTTTTATATTCATTTTACTGACAAGAAAGCTGGGGCACTTTGGGTTAACAACTTACCTAACCCCACATAGACCATGGGAGGCAGGGGCAGGGCTGGCACCGAGGCCGCACGATCAGCAGCCGTGCTCATTGCCAAAGAAACCCACTGTCCTCAGCTGACCGGGTCGGAACCACCTGTATTCCATCGCTCACAAATACTCGAGCACTCACAGACCTCCTTCACATAAACCAGTCTTCTGAGCCTTGTTAGCGCTTATAAAAATAACTCATATAACATACTTGATTGAAATCATATCCTCAAACATGTGAAAAGCCCATAGGGTTTCTTTCCTGTGGATTAGCTTTCTCTAAGAAGTTATTGAGAAAACATTTCACAAAAGATACCACATATCAGGTTGCCACACATTGATGGCCAATCAGGGCCATGCATTTTCCCCCTACACATAACTGAAGGCATGTGCTACCAAAAGGGCATTGGTTTTTGTACTTGGAACCTGTTTGCCAAAAGGAAAGCAACCGCCCTGAACCTCAGGTTCAGGAAGGAAAGAAGGAAGGGCAGAAGGAAGAAAGGAAGGAAAGGAAGGAAGGAAGGGAAGGAAGGAGGGAGGGAAGGAAGGAAAAGAGGGAAGGAAGGGAGGAAGGGAAAAAGGAAGGAAGGGAGGGAGAGAGGGAGGGGAAGGGCAAGGGAAGGAAGGAGGGAGAGGAAGAGAAAAGAAGGAGAGGAATTAATATATCCCTCCCAGGCTTGTGAATATGAAGTGAGCAGATGAGCTAGAGAAATCTAGCATGAGCCTCACCAGGAGGTGCTCAGCCTGAATACTTTCTCCTTTCAGTCAGAGGCCAGGCAGCTCCCATAGCTCTGTGGTTTCTCTGGCTGCTTGGCTCCTTGGTTTTTTGGCTCCTGTGGCTCCCATGGCCCTGATAGCTCACCTGGCCATATGACATTGCTCCCAACAGCAATGTCCTGTCCTGGGGCTTCTCCACTGAACCTAGAATTGACCACTGAGCTCCAGGACCAAGTAAGACCAAGGATTACTCAAGCATCCTTAAACCATAAAGGTTTTATGGTAATAAGTCCTCAAGTCATAGAGATTAGAAATGTTAGGTGCCCAGAATATAAAGTGATTTATAAAAATGCATTCTGTGTAAAATTCCATATTCCGTGTATATAAAAATAAAAATGGCAAAATGTATTTCTTATGTGCATATAAAGGTACCCTGTATTGAAAGTATTTAGCTTAAGTTTGAGCACACCTGGAGAAAACATCGTCAACGCAAAAGGCAGGCACGTGGCACGTCCTCACCTCCCTGGAGCAGGACTCAGTTTGTTCCTGTACAGGGAAGTACAGACAGCCCGGATGTCAGGGGCCCCAGTGCCTTGCTGGTGACACTTGCAGCTGAGAAATGTAATCTTTCTCCTGTCGGCATCACTGGACCTATTTGCTGAGGGCAGAGCAGCTTCTCTGTAGTTTGCTGATGCCAGAGCCATGAGAAATGCAGGACTGTGGGAGCCTAACCTTGTTAGTCTTAGGAAATTAAGGCGAACATTTTCTCGTTAGCTGAATGTCCAAAAATTTATTTTTCTTTCTGAAGATACTTAGGAGATTCTTTGACTCAGCTGTAGTAGTTAATATTTCATTAGAATTGAAATTGAGTATAAAAATCATCTCATTGAATTAAAGCAAAGGGCTTCTTTCAGAAAGTGGCACCATGTGTGAGCCCAGCCTTGCTCCTGCTGGTGAGAGGGCAGGCTTTGCAGTGTGGTGAGCACCTGGAGCTCAAATTGGGGCTCCTGGAGTGTTTTCATCCATGTAACTGTATGGTCTGAATCATGTGTCCCGTGTCCACCTGCTGACATCCTAATCCCAGGATCTAAGAACGTGGCTGTATTTGGAGACAGGGTCTCCAAAGATGTAGTTAAGGTACATTGAGGTCTTTAGGGTTGACCCTCATCCAATATGACTGGTGATGTTTTCATAAAAAGAGGAGATTAGGACACAGACAGAGATGCCAGACAAGCACACACACGGAGAGACACCACTGCAACATCTGGGCAAAGGCAGACGTCTGCGAGGCAAGGAGAGAGGCCTCAAAGAAACCAGCCTTGATGACATCTTGATCTTGAACTTCCAGCCTCCAGAATTGTGAGAAAAATGCATTTCTGTTGTTTAAGGCACCCAGTTTGTGGTATATTGTTATGGCACCACTAGAAAACTAATCAGTAACACATTTATTTCATTTTTCACTTTTGGTCTGAATGAATAATAGGGAATGAAGCATTTACCCTGATTTAGCCCCACAATCTGCCTTTTTCCAAGAAAGCAAGGAGAATATGTGTGAGCTGTATCTTCAAATCCTTATCTCCTACCAAGTGGTATGTTTTGTGAGAATAATAACAGATAGATTATAATTTTGAGTCAATTCTAAAGTTAAAAAATACACTATGATTAATACAAATTCTTCTAAAAATAAACATGACATATACATTCCATTAAATTAGGGAATGATATCATTTTACAGTTGGGAGGACAGCATCTGACTTATTGAAGCAAAACACTTCAATGAAGTCAGGATTTTAGGGTCTTAGTGAAATATTTTGCAATATAAAACCAGCCAGTATTCATAGATTGGAATGTAAATTTGCCTTGGTCAAACTTGTGCAATTGCTTCTAACAAAGATAATTTTATAAGACTTTTAGTTATATGCTTGAATGATTATTCTAGCTTCCCAGACTAGATAGCAATAGGAACTGAAAAGGAATTTTGAAAAGCCTAAAAGCTTCCAAAAAGAAGCAGTGACTGCTGTCCACATTTGTGTTGTATGCATTCACAAAAACAACCAGAAGTTACAGTCATTAATTGTCTGAATATCTCTAATCAATGACAAAAAGCCTAAAAAAGTTTAAAGGTAATTAACAGTGATACTCTAAAAGCTTTCTTTAATGTGCATTCATCTGCAAGTATCAGAGACTTTTAAAAGGTTTTGTATACACTGATATTAAAGCAGTCTTTTTTGTGTGATGTTTTGTCTAGTTGCTTTTGAATAAGTAAAAATAAAAACCTGTTGTAGCTGATAGCAGTTATAGCAAAAACTTTTAAACCAATCTGCATTTCAGCCAAAGGATGTGACCTGAACTTTTGATTCGAATTCTTGCTCGCGTGTTATTTGAGACTTCTTGTTGTGTAATTAGAATAAAGGCCACTGAACAAGTTAAATTAATGCTAAAACATGAATGGACAAAAATGTGTCTATATTGTCTGATTTCTTAAACTGGATTCACGGTACATGAGTGTTTGTTATGTTAGCCTCAATACTTTTTGCTATGTCTGAAATATCTCATGATAAAAATAAAATGAAAAAAAAAAAAGATGTGTTCCCAGCATTTATTTATTTCCCTCTTTTGTAGGTCTTCTGACAACTCTTGGCTCCACCCTTCTGTGTAGGGTGAGTCCTAGGGGTGGCATGGGCTGTGGGATCACAGGTCTCAGGACTAACTTTGGCATAATGCACTCTGGCTTTTAGTCTGTTTGTGCCATCATTTAAAAAAGATACTTGGATAGATTTTTGCATTGGAAAGTACATAGTAGGGGATCAAAATGGATTTTTGATGAGTGGGAATCTCATAGTATTTCAAGAAGCTTGTGTGGGATTGTTAGAGATTTAAAAGAAGGGTTCCTTTGACACTAGGGTGGGAAACGCAGAAAAGCCCCTGTCCGGAGGTACCCATCACCAGTAACGGGTGAAGACAGATTGTTTTTCTGTGTTGAAAATGAAAGAATGTTGGAAACAAAGTAGCTGCTTACTACATAAGGAGTGTGAGAAGCATTTGGGTAAAAGAGCTCTACATTTAAAGCCCTGACCTACCTAAGCAAAAATATTGAAAATTTGTTATTTCACAAGTAATTAACAAGGAATTATTATATTGCAAAAACTATAAATCATATATTGGTATGATATACAGCCCAAGTTCAGAAAGTTTATAAAAGTACCACCGATTTAATAGTAATGGTTTAGGAAAAAAGAAAGTATTATTTCGTTAAAAATACATATTATTGGCTGGGCATGGTAACTCACACCTGTAATCCCAGCACTTTGGGAGGCCGAGGCAGGTGGATCATGAGGTCAAGAGATCAAGACCAACCTGGCCAACATGGTGAAACCCTGTCTCTACTAAAAATAAAAAAAGTAGCTAGGCATGGTAGTGCACGCCTGTAGTCCCAGCTACTTGGGCGGCTGAGGCAGGAGAATCACTTGAACCCGGGAGGTGGAGGTTGCAGTAAGCAAGATCACGCCACTGCACTCCAACCTGGCCAAAGAGCAAGACTCTGTCTCAAAAAAACCAACCAAACAAAAAAAAAACATATTATTTGTAAAGCACATACTAATTGCAGAGGTGGTAAAATGTGAAAAATCATGCACCTTAGATTTGAGGAAATATGACACTATAGGAATTGACCTAAATCTTCACATACTGTATCCTAGAGAGGAGAGGATAGTGCAGATGTGTAAGAGCTTATGCAGAGTGCTTTAGGTCAGGCATGGTGGCTCATGCCTGTAATCCCAGCACTTTGGGTGGCCGAGGCAGGATGGTCACTTGAGCCCAGGAGTTGGAAACCAGCTGGGACAACATGGTGAAACTCTCACTTCTACAAGAAATAAAAAAAAAAAATTAGCCAGGAATGGTGGCACATGCCTATAGTCCCAGGTACAAGGGAGATTGAGGCAGGAGGATCACTTGAGCCCAGGAAGTCAAGACAGCGGTGAACCATGTTCCCACCACTGCACTCCAGCCTGGAGGATTAACCTCATTTTGCAGATTTATAACTAGGGACAGAGACGGTAAGTGACTTGCTCAAGATTCTAGAATAGTGAAGAATATGCCCAGAAATAAGAATTAGATCTCCAAAGCCCATGTTCTTTTGACATGATTTTGTTCAGTACCATCAAGCATGGCTATTATTTGAATAAATAACCAATCTGGTTTCCTACTATGCTTTCTTAGATTTTTTATACTGTTTTCCTTCCCCATCCCCCACTCATGTTTAAAGTAGGCAACTGTTTTTGACACCCTCTCATTACTTTTACATCGTGTGGATGATTTATTAGTCCATCCCTTCTCTGAGACTTGCACGTCTTCACTTTGGATTTAGATGAGGGCTGTGTATTATTGCACACTGAGCATAGCTAGGGAGATTCACCTAGTCTGTGGGCAATAGCTCAAAGTCTGAGACCGTCAATCTACTTCTGCTTACTAGGGCTATTTCACAGAAATGGAATCACACAATATGTGGTCTTTAGTGCCAGACTACTTTCACTTAGCCCGGTGCTCTCAAGGTTCATCCGTATTGCAGCATGTATCAGTACTTCATTCCTCTTTATGGTTGAATAATATTTCATTGTGTATATATACTGTAATTTTTCATCCATTCATCAGTCAGGGAACATTGGGTTGATTTTACATTTTGGCTCTTGTGAATGGTGCTGGTATTAACATTCCTTTACAAGTATTTATTTTATTACCTGTTTTCAATTATTTGGATATATACCTAGGAGCAGAATTCCTGGATAACCTGGTAATCTTGTGTTTAACTTTTTGAGGAAATGTCAAACTACTTTTTCACAGTGGTTGAACCATTTTGTAGTCTCACCAGCAATGTATGAAGGTTCCAATTTCTCCAAATGCCCACCAATGTTTGTTATTTTCAATTTTTAAAAATTATAGACATCCTTTTGGGTGGTAAATGAAATCTCACTGTGGTTTTTGACCTGTGTTTACCTCATTCAGGCACTTTTTGGAATTTGTATATCTTCTTTGGAGAAATGCCTATTTATATCCTTTGCTCATATCTTTTCTATTTTTTCATAATGGCATTCTTTAAAAATTTAAAAAAAAAAAATTTTTGTGGGTACATAGTAGGTGTCTATATTTATGGGATACATGAGATGTTTTGATACAGCCATGCAGTGCATAATAAACACACCATGGAGAATGAGGTCTCCATTTCCTCAAGCATTTCATTTATTCTTTGTACTATAAATAATCCAATTACACTCTTTCAGTTATTTTTAAATATACAATTAAGTTTTTACTGACTATAGTCACCCTATCATGCTATCAAACAGTAGGTCTTATTCATTGTATTTTTTTATACCCATTCACCATCCCCACCTCCTCTCAACACTCCCACTACCCTTTCCAGCCTCTGATAACCACCCTTCTACTTTCCATGTCCATGAGTTCAATTGTTTTGATTGTGACATCCCACACATAAGTGAGAATATGTGATGTTTGTCTTTCTGTGCCTGGCTTATTTCACTTAACATAATGATCTCCAGTTCCATCCATGTTGTTGCAAATGATTGGATCTCATTCTTTTTTATGGCTGAATAGTACTCCATTTGTATATGTACCATATTTTCTTCATCTGTTCATCTGTTGATGGACACTTAGGTTGCTTCCAAATGCTAGCTATTGCGAACAGAGCTGCAACAAACATGGGAGTGCCGATATCTCTTTGATATACTAATTTCCTTTGTTTTGGGTACATACATACAATTTTTAGTATTCTGAGGAGCCTCGCAACTGTTCTCCATAGTGATTGTACTAATTTACCTTTAGCCGTATCTTAGTGTGTTATTTGTCTTTTTATTATTGCGTTGTAAGTATTCTTTACATATTTTGGATATGAGTTCCTTATCAGATACATGATCTGTAATTTTGTTTCAATTTGTGGGTTGTCTTTTTTACTTTCTTGATAGTGTCCTTTGATGCACATAACATTTACATTTTAAGTCCAATTTTTTTATTTTTCTTTTTTTGCTCGTGCTTTAGGTGTCATATCTAAGAATCCATTGCCAAATTTAATCTCATGAATATTTATTCCTGTGTTTCCTTCTAAGAGTTTTGTAGTTTTAGCTTTCAGTTTAAGTCTTTAATCCATTTTGAATTAATTTTTGTATATAGTATAAAGTTAAGTGTTCAAATTCCTTTTTTCTTTTCTTTTTTTTTTTTTGCATGTGGATATCTGGTTGTCCATTTGTTGAATGCATTATTCTTTTTTAATTGAATAGTCGTGGCATTCTTGTAGAAACTCAATTGATCATAAATGTATGGGTTTATTTCTATTTGATTCCATTGATCATATGTCTATACTTATGCTAGATTAATTTGTCTTAATTATTGTTGCCTTATAATAAGATGTACAGTAAAGAATACTAAATCCTTGAATTTTTTATTTCAAGATTGTTTTGGCACTACTGAGTCACTTGAGTTTCCATACGAATTTTAGGAACATCTTGTCAATTTATACAAAAAAGTCAGCTGGTATTCTGATGTGGATTGCACTGGATATATTGATTGGTTCGGGTGGTACGAACATGTGATGGTTTTATATTTATTTATATATTCTTTACTTTCTTTTACTAAGGAGTTATAATTTTTACAGCATAAATTTTACACTCCTTTTGCTAAATTTAAAGCTAAGCATTTTATTCTTTTTAATGTTATATATAAAGTTGTTTTCATAATTATATTTAAAGATTGTCATCAGTATTTAGAAATGCCATTGATTTTTGTATATTGGTCTTATATCCTACAACTTTGCTGAATACATTCTAATAATTTTAAAGTAGATTAGCTTGGATTTTTAAAATATACAAGGTCATATTATCTGTGAATAGAAATTCTATTAAGTCTTCCCTTCCAATCTGGTACCTTTTATTTCTTTTCCTTGCCAAATTTCCCGGCTAGAACTTCTAATAATCTGTAAATTTATTTCAGATAATGCTGAATATAAATGGTAGGAACAGATACCCTTCTTTTATTTATGATCTTAGGAGACAGTAACCAGTTTTTCATATTGAGTGTGATGTTAGTTATGGAATTTTTGCAAATTTCCTTTGTCAGATTAAAGTAATTTCCTTCTATTTTTAGTTTGTTAAGAATTTTTTTCATGCAAGGGCATTGGATTTTGTCAAATGCTTTTTCTGCATTAATTGAAATCAATGTGGTTTTTGTTTATTATTCAATTTATATAGTATATTACATTAATTAATTTTTACATGTTAAACCTTGCATTACTGGTATAAATTCAAATTTGGTCATAGTGTATAATTTTTATTTTTTAATGTCTCAAGTTTTAGCTTGCTAGTATTTTGCTGAGAATTTTTGCATATGTATTCATAACATATATTGGTTTGTAGTTTAAAAAATCTTTGGCTGGCTTTAGTGTCAGGGTAATAACTAGTCTCATAGAACTAGTTGAGAAGTATTTTCTCTTCTTTTTATGAAGGGGAATTGTTTATGAAGAACTGGTATTAATTCATCTCTAAATATTTTTAGAATTTATTAGTGAAATCATCTTGGCCTAGGCATTTCATGGAGGGTAATTTTTTGATTACTAATTTAATCTCTTTATTTCTGATAGGCCTATTCAGATTTTTATTTTTTTATTTCATTTGAACTTTAATTTTTTTGTTTGTTTGTTTTTTTGAAACAGGTTCTTGCTCTGTTGCCCAGGCTGAAGTGTAGTAAAGGAATCATGGCTCACTTGACCTCCTGGGCTCAAGCGATCTTCCCTCCTCAGTCTCCCAACTAGCTGGGACTACAGACATGCACCACCATGTCCATCTAATTTGTTAATTTTACAAAATGTTTTATTATTTATTAATTTTTTATTTCAATAGTTTTTGGGGAACAGGTGGTTTTTGGTCACATGGATCAGTTCTTTAGTGGTGCTTTCTGAGATTTTGGTGCACCCATCACAAGAGCAGTGTACACTGTACCCAATGTGTAGTCTTTCATCCCTCAACCCCCTCCCACCCTTCCCCTCAAGTTCCCAAAATTTATTATATAATTCTTATGACTCTGCGTCCTCATAGCTTTAGCCCCCACTTACAAGGGAGAACATACAATGTTTGGTTTTCCATTCCTGAGTTACTTCACTTAGAATAATGGTCTCCAACTCCATCCAGGTTGCTGTGAATGCTATTGTACCTCACATCTCAATACTAACACTGAATATAAATGGCCTAATGCTCCATATAAAAGATACAGAATGGCAGAATGAATTAAATACATATATGAATAGCATACACACACACACACACACACACACACACACGTAATATTTTCTTTATCCACTCTTTGGTTGATGGGCATTTAGGCTGGTTCCATATTTTTGCCATTGCAAATTGTGCTGTTGTAAACATGTGTATGCAAGTGTCTTTTTCATATAATGACTTCTTTTTCTTTTAGATACCCTGTAGTGCAATTACTGAATCAAATGGTAGATGTACTTTTAGTACCTTAGGGACTCTCCATAATGTTTTCCATAGTGGTTGTACTAGTTTGCATTCCCACCAGCAGTGTAAAAATATTCCCTTTTTACCATGTCCACACCAATATCTGTCCTCTTTTGATTTTTAAATTATGGCAATTCTTGCTAGAGTAAGGTGATATCACATTGTGGTTTTGATTTGTATTTCCCTGATCATTAGTGATGTTGAGCATTTTTTCATGCTTGTTGGCCATTTGTATATCTTCTTTTGAGAACTGTCTATTCATATTCTTTGCCCACTTTTTGGTGGGATTATTTGTTTTTGTTTTTTTTCTTAATGACTTGTTTGAGTTTCTTGTAGGTTCTGGATATTAGTCCTTTGTCAGATGCATAGTTTGTGAATATTTGCTCCTGCACTGTATGTTGTTTGTTTACTCTGCTGATTATTTCTTTTGCTATGCAGAAGCTTTTTAGTTTAATTAGATCACATCTACTTATTTCTGTTTTTGTTGCATTTGCTTTTGGGTTCTTGGTCATGAACTCTTTGTCTAAGCCTATGTCTAGCAGAGTTTTTTTAAAGTTATCTTCTAAAATTTTTATGGTTTCAGATCTTAGATTTAAGTCTTTGATTCATCTTAGTTGATATTTGTATACGGTGAAAGGTGAGGATTCAGTTTCAATCTTATACATGTGGCTTGCCAATTATCACAGCATCACTGTGTTGAATAGGGTGTCTTTTCTTCACTTTATGTTTTTGTTTGCTTCATCGAGGATTAGTTGGCTGTAAGTATCTGACTTTATTTTGGTTCTCTATTCTGTTCCATTGGTCTATGTGCCTATTTTTAAACCAGTACCATGCTGTTTTGGTAACTCTAGCTTTGCAGTATAGTTTGAAGTCAAGTAATGTGACACCTCCAAATTTGTTCTTTTTGCTTAGTCTTGCTTTGGCTATGGAGGCTCTTTTTGGTTCCATATGGATTTAAGGATTTTTTTCTTCTAGTTTGTGAAGAATGATGATGGTACTTTGATGGGAATTGCACTGATTCTTTATATTGCTTTTGGCAGTATGATCATTTTCACAATATTGATTCTACCCATCCATGAGCACGGGTTGAGTTTCCATTTGTTTATGTCAACTTTCTGTTTCATTTATCTTCTATGATTTCTTTCAGCAGTGTTTTGAGTTTTCCTTGTAGAGATCTTTCACATCCTTAGTTAGGTATATTCCTAAGTATTTTTTTTTCTGGCTATTGTAAATGGGATTGAGTTCTGGATTTGTTTCTTGGCTTGGTTGTTGGTGTATAGCAGTGCTACTGATATGTACATTGATTTTGTATCCTGAAACCTTGCTGAATTCATTTGGCAGATCTAGGAGCTCTTTGGATGAATCATTAGGGTTTTCTAGGTCATTGGCAATAGCAACAGTTTAACTTTCTCTTTGTTGATTTGGATGCCCATTATTTCTTTCTCTTGTCTGATTGCTCTGGCTAGGACTTCCAGTACTATGTTGAAGAGAAGTGGTGACAGTGGACATCCTTATCTTATTCCAGTTCTCAGGGGGAATGCTTTCAACTTTTCCCCATTCAATATATTGTTGGCTATGGATGTGACATAGATGGATTTTATTACTTTGAGTTATGTTCGTTCTATGCAGATTTTCCTGAGGGTTTAATCATAAAGGGATACTGGATTTTGTCAAATGCTTTATCTACTTTTGTTGGGATAATCATATTATTTTTCTTTTTAATTCTGTCTATGTGATGTATCACATTTATTGACTTGTGTATGTTAAACCATCCCTGCATCCCTGGTATGAAACAGTTAACTCTTTCTTGGACAGAGTTAGCTAGTATTTTATTGAGGATTTTTGCATCTATGTTCACCAAGGATATTGGTCTGTAGCTTTTATTTTTGTTAGGTTTTTTCCTGGTTTTGGTATTAGAGTGATACTGGCTTCATAGGATGCTTTAGGGAGGATTTCCTTTTTCTCTATCTTTTGGAATAGTTTCAGTAAGATTGGTACCAATTCTTTGAATATCCAATAGAATTCAACTGTGAGTCCATCTGGTTCTGGATTTTTTTGTTGTTGTTGTTGGCAATTTTTTTTATCACTATTTCTATCTTGCTACTTGTTACTGGTCTGTTTGGAGTGTATATTTCTTCCTGATTTAATTTTTAAAAGTTGCATATTTTCAGGAATTTTTTCATCTCCTCTAGATTTTCTCATTTGTGTGTATAAAGGTGTTCATAGTAGCCTTGAATGATCTTTTATATTTCTGTAGTATCAATTGTAATATCTCCTATTTGATTTCTACTTCAGCTTATTTGGATTTTCTCTCTTCTTTTCTTGATCAATCTCCCTAATTGTATATCAATTTTGTTTATCTTTTCGAAGACCTAGCTTTTTGTTTCATTTATCTTTTGTATTATTTTTGTTTGTTTGTTTTAATTTCATTTAGTTATGCTCTGATCTTTGTTATTTCTTTTCTTCAGTTGGGTTTGGGTTTGGTTTGTTCTTGTTTCCCTACTTCCTTGAGATGCGACCTTCAATTGTCTATTGGTGCTCTTTCAGACTTTTTGATGTAGGCATTTAATGCTATAAACTTTCCTCTTAGCACTGCTTTTCTATATCCCAGAAGTTTTGATAAGTTGTATTACTATTAGCATTCAGTTGAAAGAATTTTTAAATTTCTATCTTGATTTCATTGTTGACCCAAATATCATCCAAGATCAGATTATTTAATTTACATGTATTTGTATAGTTTCAAGGGTTCATTTTCGATTTAATTACCAGTTTTATTCCATTGTGGTCTGAGAGAGTACTTGATACAATTTTGATTTTCTTAAATTTATTGAGACTTGTTTTGTGGCTTATCATATGGTCTATCTTAGAGAATGTTCCATGTGCTGATGAATAGAATGCATGTTGTTGGAGAGAATGTTCTGTAAATATCTGATAAGTCCATTTGTTCTAGAGTATAGTTTAAGTCCATTGTTTCTTTGCTGACCTTCTGTCTTGATGATCTGTCTAGTGCTGTCAGGGGAGTATTGAAATCTCCCACTATTACTGTGTTACTATCTCATTTCTTAGGTCTGGTAGTAATTATTTAATAAATTTGGGAGCTCCAGTGTTAAGTCCCTATATATTTAGAATCATGACATTTTCCTGTTGGAGTAAGCCTTTTATCATTGTATAATGTTCTCTTTGTCTTTTTAAACTGTTGTTTCATTAACATTTGCTTTGTCTGATATAAGAATAGCTACTCCTGCTTGCTTTTAGTTTATACTTACATGGAACATCTTTTTCCACCCCTTTACCTTAAGTTTATGTAAGTCCTTATGTGTTAGGTGAGTCTCTTGAAGACAGCAGATACTTCGTTGATGGACTTTTTAATTCATTCTGCCATTTTGTATCTTTTATATGGAGCATTTAGGCCATTTATATTCAGTGTTAGTATTGAGATATGAGGTACTATTCTATTCATCATGCTAGTTGTTGCCTGTTATTGTTTTATGGACTCTGTGAGAATTTTGCCTTAAGGAGGTTCTATTTTGGTGTATTTTGAGGTTTTGTTTCAAGATTTAGAACTCCTTTTAGCATTTCTTATAGTGCTGGCTCGGTAGTGGCCAATTCTGTCAGCATTTGTTTGTCTGAAAAAGACTTTATCTTTCCTTCATTTGTGAAGTTTAGTGTTGCTGGATACAAAATTCTCAGCTAGCAATTATTTTGTTTGAGGAGACTAAAGATAGAACCCTAGACCCTAATTTCCTTTATAGGTTACCAGATGTTTTTGTCTCACAGCTCTTAAGATTCTTTCCTTTGTCTTGACTTTAGTTAACCTGGTAACTATGTGCCTAGGTGATGATCTTTTTGCAATGAATTTCCCAGATATTCTTTGAGTTTCTTGTGTTTGGATGTACAGATCTCTAATGAGGACAGGGAAGTTTTTCCAAATTATATCCTCAAGTAAGTTTTCCAGACTTTTAGATTTCTCTTCTTCCTCATGAAAACCAATTATTCTTAGTTTTGGCCATTTAACATAACCCCAAATTTCTCAGAGGCTTTGCTCATTTTCTAAAAATTGTTTTTTCTTTGTCTTTGTTGGATTGGGTTAATTCAAAAGCCTTGTCTTTGAGCTCTGAACTTCTTTCTTCTACTTGTTTGATTCTATTCCTGAGACTTTCCAGTGCATTTTTTATTTCTGTAAGTGTGGCTTTCATTTCCAGAAGTTATGATTTTTTTTCTTCATGCTATCTATTTATCTGGAGAATTTTTCATTCATATCTTGTATTGTTTCTGGCAATTCAGAGATTTCTTCTTGGTTTGGATTCATTGCTGGGGAGCTTGTGTGATGTCTTGGGGGTGTTATAGATCCTTGTTTTGTTGTATTACCAGAATTATTTTTCTGATTCCTTCTCATTTTGGTAGACTATTTCAGTGGAAAGCTCTGGAACTCAAAGGCTGCTGTTCAGATTCCTTTGTCCCATGGTGTGATCCCTTGATGTGGTGCTCTCATCCTTTTCCTAAGGATGGGGCCTCCTGAGAGCTGCAGTGATTATTACTGCTCTTCTGGGTCTAGCCACCCAATGGGGCTACCAGACCCAGTGCTGGTGCTGGGAAATGTCTGCAAAGAGTCCTGTGATGTTAACTGTCTTCAGATCTTCCAGCTATCGATACCAGCACCTGCTTTGATGGAGGTGGCAGGAGAGTGAAGTAGACTGTGTGACAGTCATTAGTTGTAGATATGTTTAGTGTACTGGCTTTCTCAGATGCTGAGTATGCTAGTAGTGAAGTTGATACATGGATAGACTTAGGACCTCCGGTTAGCTAAGATGTTGCAGGCATTGGAATTAGCTATTGTTAACCCTATTTCTTGGGAGTAGAGTTATTCTATCATGAGTTGCTGTAATGGCCTGAGTTGGTGGCCTCCAACCAGGAAGTGGCACTTTCAAGAGAGCACCAGCTGCAGTAGTAGAAGGGAAATATAAGCTTGCCCTAAGTTGACCAGGATGAGTAAGGCCAGGGCAGGCAGTGGGCAGGACCATAAAGTTCCCCAGAGTTTATGTCTTTCATGGTCAGCTACAAGGATGGGTAGAGAAAAGCCATCAGGAGGGGACAGGGTTAGGCAGGTCCAAGCTCAGACTCTCCTTGGGCAGGGCTTGCCACAGCCACTATGGGGGTTGAAGGATGGTTCTCAGGGCAATGAGGTTATGTTCCAGAGGAGATTATGGCTGCCTCTGCTGTGCCATCTAGTATGCCAGGGAAATGGGGGAAAGCCAGTAGTGATTGGCCTCACTCAGCTCCCATGCAGTTGGTGAGACTGGCTTTCCTCCTGCAGTGCTCTGCTAACAGTGATGAGTTTAGATCCAGGCAGCCAGTGTGTGGGACTTAGATATTGCCCTAGGCCATAAACTTTGTTGCTGAGAAAGCAGGCGCAACTTTCAGGCCTCACCCATCCTTATCTGCCCACAATGCCAGCAGTGACTCCTGTGCTCATATCTGCAACGGTTCCCGTTCAATCCCCAAATTCTGCTCAAGAAAACTTGTGCTCAGTCAAAATTACTACAAAATTCAGCTGGAAACTTCTTTTACCCTGTTCACACTGTGACCCCTCCCTAATTCCACTGGCTGCCTTCCCCAAGGCCCCTTTGAGATATAGTCAGGGTTGTCTTCCCTGGGCCCAGGCTGGATACTGGAAGTGCCTACAAGTCTCTTCCTGCTGCTGCTTCTACTTTTATGTTTTGCATGGCTCCCTAAATCCGTTTCAGCTCCTGGTAAAGTTAAATGCTTCTCCTGTGATCTGGATTTTCGGGTTCTCCAGTGGGGATGTGTTTTCTGAGGTAGGTTTCACCTCTCACACTTTGGGAACTCACAGTTTTTCACCTGTCTCGTGGAATTTACAGTGACATGATACTCTTTTGAAAGGATCTGTGAATTATTTTGGTTTTCTTGGTATGTTCCTGCAGTGGTTCTTGGAGCAAAAGTTCATGGTGTGAGTCTCCACATGTTCTGTCTGTCCAAGTGGGAGCTACATGTTAGCCCTGTCTCCTATCCGCCCTCTTCCTTTACTCTCCCTATTCAGATTTTCTATTTCTTCTTAAGTCTGTTTCAGTAATTTGTGTTGTCTAGGAATTTGTCCATTTCAACTAAATTTTCTAATTTATTGACACAATTGCTTGTACTATTTCTTTATAATCCTTTTGCTTTTACTAAGGTTGGAAATAAAGTCTTCTTTTTCATTTCTGATTTAGTTTTCCTTTATTTTTGAATATAAAGTATGTCTTCTGTTGACAGCATGTATTTGGATCTCGTTTTTCTTAAATCTTGTCTGACAATTTGCTTTTTGATTGGGTTATTTAATTTGATGACATTTAGTGTTATTATTGCTATAGTTGGATTTACATCTAACTATAACTTCCAATTTATGGAATTGGAATTCCATATATTGGATTTGTATTCAACCGCATCAATAATAACATTAAATGATTATATGCCATTTTGCTTTTTTTGTTTTTGTTAATATCTCATGTCTTTTCTGTTCCCTTATTGCCCGTTTTTTGCATTCTTTTGCGTTTAGTGGATATTTTCTAAAGTATCATTTTTATTTCTTCAATAATGTTTTACTATTTTTTAAGTTGTTTTCTTAGCAGTTGCTCTAGGGCTTAAAATATGCACCTTAACTTATGAAAATCAGCTTCAGATTTGTATTAATTTAATTCCAATGAAATATAAAAATGTAACTTATATGAAGCTCTATTCTTTTTTACTTTTTGTGGCATCATTGTTATACATATTACATCTATAAATGTTACAAATTCAACAATACTTTTTTTTTTTTTTTTTTTTTTTTTTTGAGACAGAGTCTCACTCTGTCACCCAGGCTAGAGTGTAATGGTACAATCTTGATTCACTGCAGCCTCCTCTTCCCGAGTTCAAGTGATTCTCCCACCTCAGCCTCCTGAGTAGCTGGTATTACAGGCATATGCCACCACCCCGGCTAATTTTTGTATTTTTAGTAGAGATGGGGGTTTCACCATGTTGTCCAGGCTGGTCTTGAACCCCTGACTTTGTGATCTGCCTGCCTCAGCCTCCCAAGGTGCTGGGATTACAGGCGTGAGCCACCACACCCCTCATCAACAATACATTGTTATAAATGATTATCTTATACCATCTTATAAGTGTTTTAAAGAAGCTAAGAGAGAAAAGGAAAGCAAGTAAATAAATATTTATAGTCTTTGTTATATTAACCCTGTTTTTAAAAATTAGTGCAGGTTCTCTTCATTTGTTCTGTGGCTTTAAGTTGCCATCTGAAGCCCTTTCCATAGTCCAGTATAGCTTTATTCCAACTCACCTCCTTTGTAATGTTATTGGCAAATATATTGCATTTTTATATGTTATAGGTCCAACAATAAAATTATACATATTTTTGTTTTCTATCATTAATTTTTAAACCAGTTAAGAGAAGGAAGGGAGAGAAATATGCACTTATGCTGTCTTTTGTAAATACCTGAATACCTTCAATAATTAACTTTTAGCTCTTAATTTTTCCATGGGGATTATGATTATTGTCACTTGCTTTCATATTAAATAAAGTTCTTTAGTGTTTCTTGCAGGGTAAGTCCACTAGCATCAAATTCTCTTAGTGTTTGTTTGCATAGGGGTGTCTATATTTTGCCTTCATTTCTATAGAATAACTTTGTTGAATATAAGATTCTTCACTGATAGGTTTTTTTCCATTTCTTTCAAACTTCTTCACTACTTTTCTTTAACTTAGTTTTTAATTGACAAATACAAATCGTGTATATTTATGGTGTACAAAATGTTGTTTTAAAGTATGTATACATTGTGGAATGGGTAAATTGATCTAACTGACACATGTATTACCTCACTCTTTATGGTGAGAAAATTTAAAATCTAATCTCTTAGCATTTTTCCAGAATGAAATACATTGTTATTAACTATAGTCATCATGTTGTACAATAGATCTCTTGCACTGATTCATCCTAACTAAAGTTTTGTATCCTTTGACCAACATCTCCCCAAACACACTCTCTTTTCCCAGACCCCAGTTAACCATCATTCACCTCTGTACTTCCATCAATTCCTTTTTTAAATTCCACATATAAGTGAGATCATATGGTATTTATCTTTCTGAGCCTGGCTTATTTTACTTAACACAGTGTTCTCCAGGTTCATCCATGTTTTTGCAAATGACAAGATTTTCTTCATTTTTAAAGGCTGAATAGTATCCCATTCTGTATATACTGTATTTTCTTGGCCTCCATAATTTCTGATATGTCAACTATAATCTTATTTGGGACCCCATCTAGATAATCATTTATTTTTCTCTCGCTGAGTTCGAGATTTCCACATGAGGTTATTCCACTTCCTTAGTGTATGGTTTTAACAATTTTAAAGCTTTTTTAATATTTATTTTGTTCAGTTTCAGAAAACAAGATGTTATCTTATGGCTTCATTCTGCCTTTATTTTATTATTTCATTCTGCCATCTTGCTTCAGAGGAGCCTCTCAAATAAAAGAAAGATGGTGGAAATTTGCAGTTTCATCAGCCTACTTCTTGAGACCTATCTGAAAAGACTTTGCCTCTGTCTTGAGGTAACCAAGAATGTCCAAAAACTAAGCTTGTATATTTCTGATGTGGTCTGGGTACAAGTGTCGTAAGATCCCTCTCTCCCACTTTGTAACTTAACATCAAGAAATGTGTGACCTTATGAAAACACACTGTGACCATCACCAGTGATATAATCCACCCTTCCATGCCTTACATTTTATAATTGAAATTAGCAGTCCATGGATGGCATTGATGTTCAATAGCACAATTGTGCCATCTGTTTCAACACCACAGTTTGGGGGATTTCCACATAGTACATTGAAGGATTATTTTAAGAGGCGAATGTATGATGAAGTCCCCTAATAGTGCCTCTTTACTAAACCAATTTGGTATTTATAAATGCCTAGGGGGAGAAAAAGTTACTGAAATTGCATCACCACCTTCAGAAAAATTTTCAAAGGGCGTATTTAATATTAATGTAGTGTACAATTACTGTTGGGCTCCTGCCAAGAGTGCCAGCAGAACATAGGCTGTGAATGTCCCAATGTGCCTGAAAATTATTTTAATTTACAAAAACCTACTCAAGCTGCTGTTTGTAGATTTGAATTTGAGGGCAGATTCTGCAAAAAAAGTAGAACATTTGCAAAAGTATGCAAATAGACATCAGAACGAAGCCCTAGGTTTATAGCCCGTTAAAGTACCTGAGGTCACAAGACCCAAGAGGAGCTATTAAAGAATATTCAAAAGAACAAGATGCATCAAGAGTCCAACCTTGCAAGAGAGTTCAAACATGGGTATAAGAAAAGGAGGGAGGCATGTAGCTCAGATAGCTCTCTCTTATGGAGTCTTTTTCACCTCGCCTTTTCTCTTGGTTCCGGTAATTCCCACTTTCTCTCTTCCAGTCTCTCTATCATTTTATTAAGCTGCAAAAATGAGCTTTCTTTTCCTCTCCATCTCCTTCCAGATAATACCCTAAAAACCTTATTTTTCCCTAGAAAATATATTTTCATAAGCTAAGAACCATCTATTTTAAAATGAATTATGTATCTTTCTCAGTGTTTTACAAAGCATTTTCTCCCTTGGCACTATATCACATTATTATATTTTCATGTTTAATAGAATATTTTTGTATTGAAATTATGCACAATTGCAAATTATGATTAGACTGAAAGAGGACAACACAACACTTAAAGTATAAATAAGCAGAGCTTGCATGAAAGACTGAATTGGAGCTTTTATATCTTTGTTAATTATCTTTTGGATTATGCAGATGGTATTTTGTAATGGGGCAGCAGAACGTCAGTTTTCTCTGAAGTTCTGCCATCTATTGGTTAATTCACGCAATAAAAATGTATTCTAACATTAATTAAAAACAACCACCATAGAAAGTCTTTCTATTTATGGAATAGAAAATATGTACCTTCTTTGTAGAATTATGTAAAATTTTTCAAAAACAAAGTCTCTATGATGGAGCTTTAAATATAAACTTTAGTGCCAGCAATTAAGTATAATTAATTTTATTAGACTTATTTTGTTTTTATGGCATTGTGGCCGAAGCTGAAGAAGAATGGAAAAATAACTTGATAAATATCAAAATATTATATCTAACCATCAAAAATGCAGTACTAACTGTGATGTGTATACTATTTCATTTTATGGAAAAAGGAGGTAGTTTAATTTTTTTTTTTTTTTTGAGGCGGAGTCTTGCTCTGTCGCCTGGACTGGAGTGCAGTGGCCCGATCTCAGCTCACTGCAAGCTCCACCTCCCGGGTTTACGTCATTCTCCTGCCTCAGCCTCCCGAGTAGCTGAGACTACAGGCGCCCGCCACCTCGCCCAGCTAGTTTTTGTATTTTTAGTAGAGACGGGGTTTCACCGTGTTAGCCAGGATGGTCTCGATCTCCTGACCTCGTGATCCGCCCGTCTCGGCCTCCCAAAGTGCTGGGATTACAGGCTTGAGCCACCGCGCCCGGCCTAAAAGGAGGTAGTTTAAAGAAGTTAAGTCGCATCCAAAATCATACACAGCATAACCCACAAAGTCAAGATTTCAAGTCTGTTTGTCTAATTTTATTTTTTTCTCATACACAAGGAAACAATGTTTGTTTAATTTTAAAGTTCATGGTAATAACAAGTGGAAAAGCAGCTGCTCAAAGGATCTATAATCTCAGTGGCTATCAAAATAGTCACTTAAAAAAAAAATATATATATATATATTTATATAAATAATTATAGGATGTGTCCTTAGGATGGCTGTGGCTTCTCCTTCTATGGCAGGCGTAACTAATATCTTATAGTAACCGAGACACCTACTGAGCACGCCCCGTGCAGTCACCACACCCATGGTCCTGCAGTGGGCACACAAGGAGAAGGAAGTTCCCAAGTCTAGAAATTAGAGTCTCAGTAACGGGAAAAAGGATGGAAGAATAAGCTTAGTTGTTTCAAAGACATCTCACTATTGTCATTTCACTTAATCATCGTCACGAGGCAGTGAGGCAATATTATTCCCATTTCTATGTGAGAAGACAAAACTTAAAGGTAAGGGATTCAGCCACAGAGCCAATGTGGTAGAACTGGACTCTGACTCAGGTCCTCAGACTCAATATCCCATACTCTTTCTACCTATTAAGTGAATGAATAATTAATAATTAATTCTGAACAAGAAGAAAGAACTGATTGGTAAAACAGAAAGTTAGTGGACTCTTAGAAGAAAGTTGGCTAGAGTATATTTGTTGCTGCAAAACAAACTCCTTAAAACTTTGTAGCTTAACACCACAATCATTGTAGGTTACACATTCAGAGAAGGCTCAGCAGGATGATTCATCCTACTCTAAGTGATATCTTCTGAGACTGGAATGTACAAGATGTTCACTTCACTCATTTCTGGTTTCTCAGCTAAGTTGACTTCAGTAACTGAGGGCTGGTTGGGGCTGCTTTACGAGGACGATATGCCTATGCCTAGGATTTTTGGATTTCTTTGTTGGCTGTGTTCCTTGGTTCTGCACTGTTGTAGCCTCAGGAGTCTCTCTCTATCTCTACTCCTCTCTCCCTCACCCGGTATCCTGTTTACGTGGTGTTACTACATGGTTTCTTCACATGATCTTTCCAGCAGGCTAGCCAGACCGCTTGCTTGAAAGCTCAGGGCTCCCAAGAGAGCAAAAGTAAAAGTTTACAGAGCTTCTCAAGATTAGTCAGAACTGGCACAACATCTTTCCTGACTTATTTTAAAAATTAAGTCACAGGTTCACCCTAGATTCAAGGATAGGTATAAATAATAAGAAGTAGGGGTAAATAGAGGGACTAATTTAATGAATTACCATAATCCTGACCCCTAACGATTCACGGTTCTACCATATACATTATATATTCATTCTCTAGAATGCCTTCCAAAGTTGTCATTCTGTTATGACCTAGGGCTCAGGCTTGAGGTTCAGGGTCTCCTTACCTAGTTTAGGTCCATGTGCAGATGATGCTTTTCAGAAGTGGGCTCTCCAATGAAATCAAAATTCAAATTGTCTTCCATACACCTAACACACATAGGTAAGGCTGTGCCAGGCAAACCAAAAAGGCTTTCCTATTTACAAGGGGTGAAAACAGAAGGCCCACAGTAGGCACTGATTCATAGAAATTTTGAAATCCTGACAGGCATAAATTTGTCATTCCTTGACTAGGTCCCGGTTCTGCCTGCTAGGAGTGTTTCTTCATGGCCCTTGGTTCCACCCTCAGAAGCATTTTTTTTCCTGCGAGAAATGGCCCATTGGAGTTGAGTGGTTTTCATAGCTTGTATATTGGGGTGCCCAAGACCACCTTAGGCCCGATGATTTACTAGAAAGACTCACTGGTCTTGGAAGCTTTATTCACACAGTTATGCTTTATTACAGTGAAAAGATATAGATTAAAATCAGCAAAGGAAAGATGCAAATGGTGTGACTTCCAGGAGTAACCTGGTGCAAGCTTCCAGGTGTCCCATTCCTGTGGAATGTACTTAATTCTCTCAGCAACCATGTATGACAACCAGAAAAGCTTCCCTGAACCTTGGTGTCCAGTGCTTTTGTTGGGAAGTCAGTCAGAATCCTTCTTCCCCTCAGCAAAATAGGCATTCGCTGTAAGTCGTATTGTCAGCATAAACAAATTGTCAAATTGGTACTGCATGTCCCAAGGCCTCAGGCATACCAAAACACTCATCAGGCAGCGTATTCCAGGTCATAGAGCTCATATCCCAGGAACTAGGCAAAGACTAGCCCTGAACACAAACTTTCCCTCAGAATGTGCAGGGTTTGAGCAACATGGGTCTACTGAGTTAACCCTTTCCTGCACGATTTAAAATTCTTTTATCATTCTAAACTCTCTCTGGTCTTTTGAGTTCAATATAGTATAATTCTTTAGAAAGTTAATACATTTTCTATGTATCAAATTATAAATTCACTGTACTCATTAAAAGCTATACCCGTAAATCTCTTCAAAACAGATCTCTTTCCACTTGGACCTCAAAATCAGAGTGATAGGGGATAAATTAAGATTCTTAAAAGCCCCACTGTCTATCTGAATTATTCCACAATGTCTTAAGTCTTTCTGAAGTCTTAACAAGTGTTTCACATATTTTTGTTCCTGTAATAACTGTTTTGCTGGGAGGGCCCTGGATTTGATCTTTATTCTGAGGAAATTACTAATTCCCTGTGAGAATCTTTTGCTATGAGAGATGGGATGAGAAACAGTTTTATGTTGAAATCCTAAAGTCGTGGTTTCTTTATATTTACCCTAAATTCTGCTTGAAAATAAAACTTTTTTCTATCTTATTTTATTGCTCCCGGTTTTATTATAGGCAGCTGAAGGAAGCCCCTTAGGCAGATCCATCATTTTATTAGGAGCTCTTTCTCCATCCATTTACGAAGGCAACAGTTCTGTGTATTCTTCTGCCCCCATTTTCTTACGGAGCTTCTGGTCCTCCCTCTCAGTGAGGCATCTTCAGGCTTGCCTCACTGACTGGCCTCAAAGCTAATGTAGCACAGCCTGGTGGTAAAGTCTTCTACCATGGTGATCGTTTGGGCAATTTCCCTTAAAATTCCATCAGGTTTTGCTATATCAACACGAATCACAGAGCCACTTTTTAAGGTGCATACAAGTTCATACTTTCCGTACATCTATTGGCTTAATTGTTCCTTATAATTATTACCTATCATCTCACTTCATCCATCTTAATGCTTTATCCTCAAAGTCTCTTTTGTTTGGTATTAATATCTCTGCCCTATCTTTTGTTTTGCCAGTCATACCTTTTTCTAATTCTTTATTTTCAACCTTCTGAGCTTCTTTGCTTTACTTCTGTCTTATGTAAGCACCGTATTGCTGGATTTAAAAAACTCCTTCCAGTAATAATGGTTACAGGTACATTTAGACACGATTCTACCATCTTGTGTTCTGTTTGCCATTTCTGAGGTGAGGCCATTTGATCCAAGACCTCAGGGATGAAAAGTATCCAGCCTTGGGATGTGCCCTTTGCAGGCAGAGAAAAGAACAAATGCAAAGAGCGGAGGCAGAAAAGCACTTGACAGAGTGGAGGACTAGGAGGAGGCCATTGTGACTGAGGTGTGGTGAAACAGTCCTGCAGGGTGGAGTAGCTGCAGGGACCCCCATGGTGGAGGGGCTTGTAGCTGTGGTGAATGTTGAAGGAGTTCTATGTGCCCCAGGAGAGGGCATTCCATTAGGAGAAGGGTCTTGGCTTCTTTCTGTCTGAGAGAAACCAGTTCACCAGATGGTGAGACATGGAGAGTGGCAGAGCAACCCTTCTGTGTTCTCTTTGTTGGGGATCCACCTGCCTGCAGAGGGCACGTGTCAAGCTTGTGCTCCACCATAGGATGAACACTCCCTCTCCTGTGCTGGGACCGGCAGTGCCACTGTCCAGCCCAGGCCTCTGTGCCAGCAGCTCACTGGCCCACACTCAGAGGCTGCATTCCCCAATGTTTTCAGAAGCAAAGGTTATGCTTTGACCTCTGTATGCCTGGCTCCTGTGTCTGGTAGGATACAGAAATAGTATTTAGTCAGCCTATGCGAAAAACAAACAAACAATATCATACAACTTATGTACTTTTTTCAAACTGCAATGGGAAGAATTTGAAGGATTTTAAGCAGTAGTTTGGGTTGAAATTATCTGATTTATGCTCTATAAAGATAATTTTTACTACTGAGAATAGAATGGAACATAGTGGTCAAAATTAGAAGCCAAGAAGAGAAGTGAAATGAGTAATGGGGAGGAGTTTATGATATTCCTTGAACTTAGTGTTAGCAATTGAGTGGAAGGCGCTGCTAGGAGTTTCAGTGGAAAGCCTGGGAGGGTATCACCTTTAGGAGTTTATACATAAGAACTGTGTTTGGGGTTTGTTGAATTTGAAGTGTCCATTAGTGAAGTATAGATATCAGATGTGTAATTGAATTTGATGCTGAAATTTAGGGTTACATCAGAACTGAAGGCTTACATTTGGGACTCGTCAGCAAAAGGTCGTATAATGCCCTTGGATTCTGTATGAAACCTAACATGTGTTTGATAGCTATAATTACAGGGTGGGCAAGGGTGATACCATAACTATACAAGGTGGGGAGAAGATGCAGGAGTGCACGCATGACAACCACCAACAGTTGGGATAGCTGCTTTATGAACCTACTTGCTCTCCTCACAGTTGAGATCATCAGGAAAGGGTCATGGCATAAAGCTGGAAGAACAATGTCAGGAATATTTTGTCTAATCAAGAGGATGAACCATAATCTGATGCAATCTCTGATTTTAAAATTACTTATTTCATCCTTTATAATTTATTGCTAATGTATAACTTCATTTAGTTATTAATCTCACAAAACATAAAATTTTGGAAAATTGAAAAATGCATGTATGAATGTTCAACGAATTGAACAGTTACTGAAAACTCAGTAACTATTCAAACGAATGTTCAAATCAGAAAAAAAATTGACTTAAAATTTTGTGCTCTTTACCTGAAAAGCACAGTGTAAAAGGATTGAGGGAAAACCTTAATATATAAGGGAACAGAAACAGATGCAAAATCTATGGATAAATATATGATTTTTCATTATTGAAGAAAAGTTTGGATTCACTTGGAATAATGAAAAAAGGTAGGAGGAAAACGTACCGAAGTATTTGCCTTTTTGGAATTGAAAGTTTTCAACTATAAAATTTAACAGCTTGATGACATAAAAGGATGAAACTCTTAAAAAAAAAAAAAGACACAAAGTGGACTGAAGCCGCCATCACAACCACTTTCAGGAAAATATCTACAAACAGATTGTCCTCCCATTATTAGATTGGTGTTAATAATTATTCAGGCGCCAAATGGTAGTTTGGAGAATTACTGAGGGAAGATTTTCAGACCAATTCTCCTATTTGAGACATTCTGAGACTTAGAAATATGTGGAATTGAATTAAGCACTGGTGAAACAACTTGTTTTCTCTTCTCTGTTACAAATAAGCCTCTCTAGCATTCTGGTTGAACCTCATAGCCAAAGGGAGGGGAGAAAAGGACCTAACATTGATGGAGGCTAGCGGGGTGAGGTCTACAGTCAGTCCATAAGGTTTCAAGGGGAGTTAAGACCCTGTTGCTGCCTTCAAGGAGCTCATGTGGCTACTTGCTTGATGTCACAGCAGTTCGCCGTGACAAGTAAAATTGCTCCTGTTGGATGAGGACACCGAGGCTGAGGAGGAGGGAGTGAGAGGATGAAGGGAACCTGTCTAAGGTCTCCCCTGGTGTGGCAGGCAGGGAATCTGGCCCAAGCTGGCTGCAGAGCAGAGGAAACTGAAGGTTCAAGATATGCTTTGCGGGTAGAAGACCATCAATAACAAAGAGTTTGTTATTCATTCATTAAAGACATGCAATGTATTGCCAGTGTAGCCATATCAGGCATATGGAGGGAAAAGAAATTACATTCATGAGAAGAGATGCATCCTTTCTCTTAACAGTTTACAACCTAACAGGAGGTTGATACAGTAATTATGAGAAAAAAGCAATGTGGAAAATACTATGAAAAGAAACACTATGGGTGTCTACACTTCACTCCTTAACTTGTTCTGGTGACTTAGCCCCCACAGAATTACTGGGTCCCCTCAATCTCTTTTGATCAATATGGACAATGATTATCAAAGGCTTATAATGAAACGAGCAAATTAATAGCTCTATATATGCATAATTGGTTGATTATTTGTGGGTTATATATAATTCTTCCCACTGTAGTCACTCTGTATTATCCCACAATTTTCATTATTTCATATTTCCCCAAAACGTTCAGGGAACACAGGAATTGCAGAAATGAAACTCAGTAACTGTGTGTCTTATTTGCATATTTGGTTAAAAAGAAAAGATGAAAGATAAATTTTTAAACTACCATTGGATTTCAATTATTCATGCCTTCATTGGCTTCTCTTTTTATTTCCAAAAATGTTTATCTGCCTTTCCAATAATTTGTCTCAATATTATTAAGAAGTAGGTACATTAAGCTAATATCTCAAAAAATTGAATCAATGTGAAAATTTTAAGAATTAATCTTGAAAGATAGAAGTTTATGATGATAAAATTTAAAAGTTCATATGAAAAGGAGATTTAAAAATATTTCAACTATAATTTTATTACCCCGAGATAACCACTGATAATATTTTGTTATAATTTTACATTGTTCTGGAGCTCACATTTTTGTCTTAAAAGTATATAAGTTTTTTTGTATTAGCGCATATGCAATTGGTCTTCTGTATTCGCGAGTTCCATATCTGTAGATTCAACTGAGGATTGAAAATATTCAAAAAATAATTGCGTCTGTACTGAACATGTACAAATATTTTTCTTGTCACGATTCCCTACATGTTATAGTACAAGTACTATTTAGATAACATTTATATTTTATTAGGTGATATAAATAACCTAAAGATGATTTAAAGTATATAGGAGGGTTGGGTGCAGTGGCTCATGCCTGTAATCCCAGCACTTTGGGAGGCCAAGGCAGGCACATTGCTTGAGCTCAGGAGTCCGAGACTAGCCTGGTCAATACAGTGAAACCCCGTCTCTACTAATAATACAAAAATTAGCTGGCTGTGGTGGTGCACACCTGTAGTCCCAGCTACTGGGGAGGCTGAAGTGGGAGAATCGCTTGAGCCCTGGAAGTCAAGGCTGCAATGAGCTGTGATCATGCCACTTCACTCCAGCCTGGGTGACAGAGGGAGACGCTGTCTCAAAAATAAATAAATAAATAAATAATAACAAAAGTATACAGGTGGATGTGTGTAGATTATATGCAAATACTACGCCATTATATATCAGGGACTTGAGCTTTGTTGGCTTTTGATACCCACAGTGAGAGGTGGGGAAGAGGGTGTCCTGGAACTAATCCCCGGATACTGAGGAAGACTAACTCTTCATCACCTTTCAACGATAATATACCATTCTACTGTAAAAATGTGCCATAAATGACTAAACTATTCACTTGCTTAACAAGATATTTCTATATACTCCTTATAAACAAGGCTTCTATGAGGATCTTTGCACATATATTTGTTTTATTAGGTCTCATATTTAGAAATAAAATTGCTAGGTCAATGGTACTAACATGTTTAAGGCTTTTGATACATATTGCCAAATCTTCCTCCAGAAATGAAGCAATCATTGCTTCTGAAAGCAGTCTAGTAGAAAGCTTATTTTCCAAAACCCCCTATCATTACTAATTTGATGAATAGAGATAGCTCATTTTAATTAAAAATGTAAAATCTAATACATTAACATTTTAAAGTTTAACCTTTTGATTTTTAAACAGTTGTATACAGATGAGCAGAAACCAGGAAGAATTAAACACCCACTCTAAGCACTGAGCACACCAAGTTAAGAAAAGCTCTTTTGGATTTCACACCAGGTAGGAACTGAGAAGCTAAGGATTAGGCCCAACAAGGAAGAATAAAGGCAGGAGAAGGAACCTTCAGTCATAGCTGTTATCAGCCTTGGGCCGGCTTCACAAGGAAATTTCGACTAGCTCAAGCTTTGGTAAACCCTCATATGAATTGTCCGGAGATGCCTGGGGAAAGAGAATGAAAGTGAGAGGATAAGGAACCCTGGGACAGAAACCCAGACAGAAATTATTACAGGAGAGTAATTAATATGCCATGACAACCCTCTGAAGGTGAAAGAGAACAGTGTACTGGAGTCTAAGGCTTTGTCCTTTTCCAGCTGTAACCATTGCCTTCCTGTCTCCTTCATAGACCTCAATCATGGAGATCTGTGAAAGACAGTCATCACTGATACCTTGCTATTTTTTTGATTTTTTAAAAAATGTTCTTGGACAGGCGTCTTTACTTTGCATTAACACATGATGCATCTCAGGTGAACATGTTGAGATAGTCTCCAGGGAAGTTGGTAGGGAGGGATGATGGGGAAGACACACAAAGTGTCTGCCCCTTCTGAGATAGGATTGCCAAGGAGCTGGCTAATGAGGGTGCACAACAGTGTGCCTTCACCAGCACTCCCAAGAGCATAAATAAAGGAGTTAAATGAGTACCTGCTATATCCATACAGGCAGTCCGGAGTGTGCAAAGGGAGCATGACAGGGTACGGCCTCCCACAAGTCTTATACCAGCCTCCATCCTAGACAGAAAAATCTAACTTCCTTCTGGAGACTTCCAACTGCCCATTCTACTGATAAAGCAACAGCAACAAAGAGATGACTGTGGTTACTCACAGATTTGCAGGTGGGAAATGCAGAAAAACTCTGGTTCAGAGTAAAAACAGCTTATCTTATGTGTCCTGATTCTTCTTCATCATCTCTACCACTGAGAACACCAGTAGTGGGCATGGTGGCTCATGCCTGCAATCCCAGTGCTTTGGGAGGCCAAGGCAGAAGGATCATGAGCCAAGGATTTTGCAGCCAGCTTGGGCAACATAGTGAGACCCCATCTCTACAGAAAAAAAGAAAGAAGGAAAGAGAGAGAGAAAGAGGAGGAAGGAAGGGAGGGAGGGAAGGAAGAGAAAGAAAGGAAGAAAAAGAAAGAAAAGAAAAGATAGCCAAGTGTGTTGGCATGTGCTTTTTGTCCCAGCTACCCAGGAAGCTGAGGTGGGAAGATCGGTTGAATAGAGGAGTTTGAGGCTGCAGTGAGCTATGACTGTGAAACTATACTCCAACCTGGGTAACAGAGCAAGACCTTGTCTCAAACACACACACACACACACACGAACGCGTGCACATATATCAGTATAATGTATATGACCAAGCATTTCTAGACACCCTTTATAGGCATGATTGCTGTCCCTTCCTCATGGAAACAGTCCTGTGAAGGTGGCAAGCTATGACTGTTTTTAATTCTTGTCGCACTTTTAACGTTCTTATTAAATCAAAAGAGGGACTGGCCTATTGAACTTTCCTCAAATATAGAATGATTCCATGCACAAAGGCTCATCAGCTCTGCCCCAGGAAAAGTAATATGGGGTGCTGGGGACCTTAAACAGTCCTGTGGTTACACATTAGACTCTCTATCTGCCCTTCAAAACACGGTAGGTCTCAGAACTGGTTTGAACCTCTGGAAAAAAAAAAAAGAAGAAGAAGAACTCTCCCTAGCAGATGGCTTGAATAACTCCAGCAGAAGGCTGAAGCTAATGTAAATAATATCCAAATGTTTAATACTTTTTTAAGTAGAGGATAAATGGATAATAGAAAACTTGGGCTAGCCTCAGTCCCTTATTTCTACATAATGAACACCTTGTTTGTTTTCAAAGAATCAATATTTAGTTTAGCTGAAATATTTGGGACATCATTAATTTTGACTAAAGGTATCCAGCTATAGCATTTATTTCAAAACCAAGCTTGGAATAGTTGAATTAAAATATAAATATTATTTTTTCTCTCCACAAATAATGTCACAAAACAATTTTTTTTTTACTCATGGTATACATCAGAGGAAATTTACCATGTGTTAATGGTTCTCCATTCTAAAGTTAGAAAGTACCCACCTTTTAGGAATTTCAATGCATATTATAATTTTTTTTACTGTGAATTTGATATTCTAGTATAATCTGTCATCACTAGAATCACTTCCCTTAGGTCATCTTAGGGAAGTGGCTGCAAAGTCTAGAAGAGAGATGCTGATTTGATCTGTTCATGCATAAATAAGCTTACATGTGGCTCAGCCCCAAACAGAAAATTATATTAATGTGGAAATATTCGATTAAATGAGATTACTGGTTCCTGAACAATTCTCTTGATGGGCATAGAATTTCTTTTGTTTGTTCCAATATGTTTTTTAAAGCAAACTCTAACCTTCTTAATTTTCCTTTGATCTAACATCCTTTGTAAACTGCAGCCTTGACCAGATGAGTTTTGTTCTAAGAGTATTAGCTTCTATTGTCAGTGCTGGTGTTAAAAAGGAGACTCAGAGAGAGACACAAGGAGCAATAGAGAGGCAACAAAATAACTGCAGGAGTTGAAATTGTTTCACTAGGAGGGTTTTAATAATATGTCCTTAGAAGAAAAAATACCTAAAAGTTCATCTAATCCAACTTCTTATTGTATTATTGTGGAACGTTGAGCCAGAGGACATAAATAGCTTAACCAAGGTTAGAGGCAGGTCAAAAGCTAGAATATGTGTCAACTGAGTTTAATTTAATGTTCTTTCTACCTTGATGTTTCTATTCATCTATCCGTCTATCCATCTATCCATCCATCCACCTGTCCATCCAGCCACCCACCCACCCAACCATCTATTGATCTCTATACCAATATCTATGTAATCATGACTCTCTCTCTCTCTCTCTCTGTGTGTGTGTAGTATTTTGGGGGGAAATTTTCTGGAAGTATTTTGTTCTCAGAAAGTATTTAAACTTGAAAGAAAGTCTAGAACAATTTCCTCCGGACTATGTGACCTTGATTCTTGAAGGAAACTCAGAATTTGAAATAATATAAACATGGCTTACTAAAGAATTTCACTGACTAATTCTGAATTGGGAATTTAAATTACATATTACTCACATTAACATATTTTTATCACCTCTATACATCAAAATTAACTTATTACTAATTTAATATATTGCTGCAAAGTCAACTAATCTGCCAAAGAAATGAGGTTGTGGTAGCAAAGCTGGATGAATATACTACTTGTGGGAAAAATGCTTCAGAAGGAAGATACACAAAAATATTTGGATTACAATAAACAAATGATAGATCAAAAAATCTCTGCTTGGCCCATGTGTTTCTCCTGACCTAAGTAAAACTTTATTAATATATTTTTGTTTTAGATATTGTAGATCAGAAATTTACTTCTCAGATTTAGTTCCTAATGACAATAGTAATAATAAAATGTTAACAGCCAATGTGCCAAGCACTTTCTAATTACACAATCAATTATTTTAGAGATAAGAGAGCCTACGTTACCTCTAAGATTCTGACTCAGAGCCAAGACATTAACAGAGGTGAGGGGAGACTGATGGAGGAAGTGGTTACCTGGGAGAATTCAGATCCCTGATAATACAGAACATCTGTTTCCTCAGTGTACAAGGACAGGAGGAACAGGGAACATTTATTAATTAAAGAAATAGAATATGACATTTCTCCACTACTCATCTATGCATTATTTTCTTCACCTTGACAAAAACTGAAGACGAAAAAGATTCTACTATTTGCCCAGAGAATGTGCTTAGCACTTTATGCAAGTTACCTCACATCAACCTTGACAGTAAATATAATTTTATCCTATTTTAAGAAGATGAATATCACCCAAAGTCTGTCCCGGTGAGCCAGTGTGTCACTCTCCTATACCCATCTGCGGACCCACCCGGCTTATTCTGTCTGTACCTCCCTCTTTCAATCTCATACCCTCCCGGTTCTTATCTCTGTTTCCCTTTTATAACCCCACTCCCTTTCCTTTGTACTTAGCATTTGATCTTCCTAGCTGTCCTTGAAGCTCCTTCAGGCTTTTGCTTTATTTTTTTTCTGTGGGAAACTGGGCACGTCAGTTCTGTGTGATTCCTCTGACTAGGATGTTAATTCCAGCAAAGACCCAAGCCTTGGGGAGGCCCAGCTAGTGGGTGGTTGAATAGACAGGATTCTTTTGGTTGAAGTGAGAGAATCCCAAATCAAATGAGCTCACATAAGAATGGCAATTAATTGTTGGGAAGAAGGTTCTGGAAACACTGGGCCCTGATATTTCCTTTCCCCTCCATTTATCACTGAATCATGCATCTCCTCAGATCTGTGGCTGCTATCACCTGCAAAGCTCTGGGTTTGGGAGAGATCTCAGGTTCTGCTGAATGTCCCTGGGCGCTTCGTTCTATGGCAATAGGCCAGGCAATTAGCTCACAGGCAGCTTAGTGATAGCGACTGAAGGGCTGAAGATACTAGGGCAATCTTGAAGGTAAGGGATCTGTGAATCCTAGGGGGAGAACATCAGTCCAGTGTGATGGGTCCCGACTGACTGGATCTTTGACTTTAGGAAAATACAGAGACACTGGAAAGCAAGAAGCTTGGGCATGGCGAGGACCAGGAGGATAGTGTCAGTCTACTCTGTACTGAAAGCCCATAGCAAGAGTGGAGAGGAAAAAGACAGCAGGAGCCCAGTTTGTCTCCCATTCCTTAATGAGCAATTGGTTCAAGGAAAGACTGAAGAGGGGTGAGAAGTCTGTATCAGATATTCCAGGAAATGAATCCTTGTTCCTAAGGGAGTGCCACAGGAAGAAGTGGACCGTCTTCATCCTCTGCCAACATCAGCCTGAGCTGTGGGAAGTTCAGGTGCTGCTCAGGAGAGTAGAGCACAGAAATGGGAGGACCCTGGAGTTTGACTGAACTCACTGAGTCAATGAGCCAACCAACCCTGAAGCTTCCCACATCTCTCGACACCCCATTGTGTGAGATGGCACGTATCCTTGCTGAATCGAGTTGTAGCCAGAGTGTTATGCGCTGCCCGATGCAACCTAACTGATGCAACTTGATAAGAGGTTACAAAGCAATTAAGTTAAATGGAATTATTTAACTACAAAATGAAGGATAGGGGTGGAATGATAAAGAGAGGACAAGAAGAGACAGTTATAGAGAGAGAGAGGAGACAGAGATAGGGATAGAGAACGTACAACTATATGTAAGGGGAAGAAAGTGTCAAGAGAAACTGCTTAATAGAAATCATTACAAAGTATATACAGTAGTACCCTTTTATCTGTGGTTTTGCTTTTTGCGGAGTTTCAGTTCCTCATAGTTAACAATGGTTGGAAAATATTAAATAGAATACGCCAGAAAAAAACAGTTTCTAAGTTTTAAATTGCAGACCATTCTGTGTAATATAATGAGATCTCTCGCTGTCATGCTCTGTCCTTCCCGAGATGTCGATCATCCCTTTGTCCAGCATCTCCACACTGTTCATGCTCCCCACCCAGTAACCACTTAGTAGCTGTCCCAAGCCATCAGATCAACAGATCACAGGCAGATGACATTTTGAGAGAGAGAGGAAAGACCACATTCTCGTAAATTTTATTGCAGCATATTGTGATAATGGTTCTACTTTATTATTAGTTATTGTTGTTAACCTCTTCCTGTGTCTAATTTATAAATTAAACTTTATCAGAGGTAAAAATGTATGTATATAGGGCTCTGTATTATTTGTGGTTTCAGTCATCCACTGGAGGTCTTAGAATATACTTCCCGAAGAGAAGGGGGACTACCGTCGTAGAACTTTGGCAAATGTGTAACACTAGACTCCAAAGTTGCAGGAATCTGACACTTCACCAAAGACAAGAAGTTAAATTACTCCTTGAATTACCAGAATTACCAGTGAGGTTCTAATCTTTTTTTTTTTTTTTTTTTTGAGACCGAGTCTCACTCTGTTGCCCAGGTGGAAGTGCAGTGGCTGATCTCGGCTCACCGCAACCTCTGCCTCCCAGGTTCAAGTGATTCTCCTGCCTCACCCTCCCAAGTAGCTGGGACTACAGGCGCCCGCCATCACACCCAGCTAACTTTTGTATTTTGGTAGAGATGGGGTTTCACCACGTTGGCCAGGCTTGTTGTGAACTCCTGACCTAGTCATCTGCCCACTTCGGCCTCCCAGAGTGCTCGGATTACAGGCCTGAGCCACTGCGCCTGACCTCTAATCTCTTTTAAAAACTCTTACATATGGCATCAATTAGTAATTTACTTAATTAAAAAAATCCATTCAACATGAAGAACTGTATACTTTTAACATTAAGGAAATGTGATCACCCATATTTAGTATTACTATTTTAATCATTTGAAAATTTACTTCCGCATTCTCACAGCAGTATTGCCAATTTATCCACTTACAGCACGAATCCCTCTCCTACCAGCAACCAGTCTCCATAAAAATGGAATTTGGAAAATCGTAAAACTCCAACTCCGTAATGAGTGTTTGAGTATTTACTGAAATTTATCATATGGAGCACGTGAGAGAGAATACGATGAGCTATAAAAATGACAGAACTGTTACTATTTCACATTTTTAGCTAACAGCAATTTTTAATGCTAGGATGGACTTTTGAAAGCTGAGACTTACGTTTCTCACTAGTTTTTAACAAGTTTATCAACTATGTATTTTTTTTTTTCTACCGAAAACTGTGTTTTATATCAGGCAATTTTCACAGATTTACCCAGAACCGGTCAAATGCTCCTTTTCTTTGGATAAGAAACACTTCGTTTTGGTCTCTGAGTTTCAGACCTGCACACCAGCGCTGGTGCAGGGAGGGTAGACAGCACAGGCTGACTGCTTTTGTGGCTGAAACCAGCTCCGCACTGGCCTCAGTGGGGATGTTTGTTTGCGTGCCCCTCAGCTGCCCGGGGAGAAACTGCAACTACCTAGCCTGAGCAGTTCTTCTCTTCCACTTTTTTTTTTTCTTTGTTTGTTTTAAACAAGATAGAAGAAGTAACAAGATAATTAGTTTGTCAGTCTGCTGCTTATATCTCAGTCAGGGCGGACTTCACATGACAGTCTTTAAGACTGGCTGAAAGGTTAACATTTTTAAAAATCTAATATGGTATTAACAGAGTCAGTGATACATTTTAAAAGTATATGAGAGGCTAGGCGCGTTGGCTCATGCCTGTAATCCCAGCACTTTGGGAGGCCGACGTAGGTGGATCACGAGATCAGGAGTTCAAGACCAGACTGGCCAATATGGTAAAACGCCGTCTCTACTAAAAATACAAAAATTAGCCAGGCATGGTGGCGGGCGCCTGTAATCCCAGCTACTCGGGAGGCTGAGGTGGAATTGCTTGAACTCAGGAAGCAGAGGTTTCGGTGCCACTGCGCTCCAGCCTGGGCTACAGAGCAAGACTCCGTCTCAAAAAAAAAAAAAAAAAAAAAGCATATGAGAAAGAAAAAATAAATAAATAAAAGTTGGTTGGGGATTGTTTTAGTTTGCTAGGGCTGTCATATCAAAGTACCAAAAACTGCAGAGCTTAAATAGGAAATACTTATTGTCTCACAGTTTTGTAGGCGAGAAGTTTGAGATCGAAGCATGGGCAGAGTTGGTTCCTTCTGCGGGTCCTGAGGTTTTCTTGGCTTGTAGGTGGCTGTCTTTATGTTCATAGGGCATTCTTCCTCTATAGGTTAGTGTCCTTATCTCATTTTCTTTTTTTTTGAGACGGAGTCTCACTCTGTAGCCCAAGCTGGAGTGAAGTGGTGTGATCTCAGCTCACTGCAACCTCTGCCTCTGGGGCTCAAGCGATTCTTCTGCCTCAGCCTCCCCAATAGCTGGGACTACAGGAGTGTGCCACCGTGGTCAGCTAATTTTATTTTTTATTTTTTGTATTTTAGTAGGACGAGTTTTCACCGTGTTGCCCAGGGTGGTCTCGAACTCCTGAGCTCGGGCTATCTGTCTGCCTTGGCCTTCCAAAGTACTGAGATTATAGGCGTGAGCCACCACACTGGCCTCATTTTCTTATAAGGACACCAGTCATACTGGATTAGGACCCACCCTAATGGCTGCGTTTTAATTTCATTACCACTTTAAAGATCCTACTTCTAAATGCTGTAGTCACATTCTGAGGTACTAGGGGTTAGAACTTCAACATATGAATTTCAGGGCACACAATTCAACCCAAAACAGGAAGAAAGTATTTTTATTATAAGTAATTTGTATATGGAAGAGCAAAAACAATGTGAACAAAATCACAATACATGGGCAATATCTAGGCCCAATTTGATAGATATAAATGAGCTTAGATTTCATTTTTAAAATACTGCTGAAATAATCTGGATATATTTCAGACAAGATCAGGCACATTCAGAATGGTACGGTCATAGACAATCAGGATATATTTCAATGATTGAGAACTTAACGCAAAGTAACAGATGACTGTAGCAGTTTCTTACATAATTCAGTACAGCAAAATTAAATACCACAGTATGTTTCCACTTGAGGTGTGTAAAGGTGGTTTTCTTTCTTTCTTGTTTTTAATTTGAGATAGAGTTTCACTCTTGTTGCCCAGGCTGCAGTGGCATAAGCTTGGCTCACTGCAGCCTCCACCTCCTGGGTTCAAGTGATTCTCGCACCTCAGCCTCCCGACTAATAGGATTACAGGTGCCTGCCACCACACCCAACTAATTTTTGTATTTTTGGTAGAGATGGGGTTTCACCATGTTGGCCAGGCTGGTCTCGAACTGCTGGCCTCAGGTGATCCACCCGCCTCGGCCTCCCAAAGTGCTGGGATTGCAAACGTGAGCCACTCTGCCCGGCTGCAAAGGTGGTTTTCTAATATATTAAAGCAGAGTAGAATTGAACAAGACAGAAAAGTTGTTCTTTTATAATGATAATTACTGACTTGAGGAAATAAATCTAAGCCAAATAATTGAATTTTAAGTTTCTAACAATGGTTGCAATTTATGACATCTAAGATAATTATATCTCCCAAATGATTATTAGTATTGAAATATAAGATACAGTTTGGTACAAAGGCTCATTATTTTTGAACACATGAAATGTCTTTTGAATAGTAGTCAGACTTCCAAAATTTTGAACATGATGTAGTAACTTACAAAATTAGCACATTTCCTCTGAAGAAATATTATGCCAGTGAGGCAAATCTATCAAGCAGGTTTTTTTTTTTTTTAACATTTTTCTTGAGGCATCACTGATGTACCATAAACTGCACATATTTAAAATGTACATTCTTTCACATTTCTGTAATGGTCGAAACCATCATCTACATCAAGATAAGAGGGTGTACATTGCACCCCAAATTTCCTGGTCTTCCTTGGTAATCCTTCCCTCGTGCCTCTCCTCGACCCTATCCTCCAAACCCAGCCAAACGCTTGACAACGTTGAACTTCACCTGAGCCCTGTGCTCCTGAAAAACAGTAATGGTGAAGAAACCACCCTACAATCCTTTGTTTTCAAAAATCTTCCCATCATTTTGCATCCCATCATTTCCCAAAGAAAGAGCTAACCATAAACCCAACTATTCTGAGATAAGATCCCTCTCCATCTTTCCTCATGACTCCCGTTTGAAGACTCAGTGAGTCTCTTGTTTAGCTGCTTCCTTTTCTCGGAAATGTTCCTTATAAATGAATATTCTCCCTATTGCAACAACCTGAATAAAATCATCTCCGGAATTGTCCTGTGCATTTGGTGTGTCACTGTGGTGCTGTGACTCCACAGGATTGGACCTCATCTGTGAAGCCCTGTTCATGCCGCCCAGTAAGGAGGCCTTCTTCACAGGGCTCTTCCCTGACCCGCCAGCTGTGGACCAAGGGTATGTCTGACATTTGGCCCTGTGCTCTGCCTCTTGTCCAAACCCTCCCCTTGTAAGGTTTTGGTTACACTTCTTTTTGAATATTGACTCGATTTCTTGTGCCAGCTTCTTTTGATTTTATTGTCTAACCATTTGGGATTCTCTGTAAATGAATTGGTGATTTATAGAAATCTTATGTCTGCTGTGTGAAAAACGATGGAGAATCTGCTTTGTTTTTCTTTTTTTTAAATTTGAGACAGGGTCTTGCTGTGTCACCTAGGTTGGAGTGCAGTTGCACCATCATAGCTCACTGCAACCTCCCAAACTCAAACGTACCTCCTGCCTCACCCTCCTGAGTAGCTAGGACTACAGATGGGCACCACCACATCAGGCTAATTTTTGCATTTTTAGTAGAGACAGGGTTTCGCCATGTTGGCCAGTCTGATCTCAAACTCCTGACCTCAGGTGAACCGCCTGCCTCGGCCTCCCAAAGTGCTGGGATTACAGGTGTGAGCCACCACGCCTGGCTGAGATAGGGTTTTTCTGTATTGACCAGGTTGGTCTTGAACTCAAGTGATCTGACTACCACAGCCTTCCAAAATGCTGGGATTACAGGTGTGAGCCAACTTCACCCAGCCTGTTCTTTTCTGATTGTCTATTTTGAGCTCAAATCAATTAAGGATTCATACTCTCTGGGAAGAGAACAGCTTATCGATATGGCCTGGTGATTTCTGTAATTCTGTGTTACTTTGACCCATGGCTGAAATTCTGAACTGAAGCTATAAGCTTTCTCTCTATGTCATATTATTTATGTTTCTCTGTCTGTAATTTAGAAAGACATTTATCTCACATTGTGTGAGTAATATTTTCCTACCTCCAGATAGTATTAATAACTTAAATTATAAAAATATCTTAAAGGAACACTACGCTGATTGGCTTGGAGATAAATAAGCATTTCTATCATTGAATATTCCTAAAATTCTCAGAAATTAAGGAAATTTAACTTCCACTGCTTACAATGTTCTAAAAAATTGTTTTCTTACAGAAACCAACTCAAACAAACATTTTCTCTACCGTAATCAGCTGAAGACAATCAGAAGTTCAACTGCCTGGCACTGCCTGCCTTTGTCTCCTTTCCTTCTTCCTCTTCTTCCACAGCCCCTGCTGCCTCCACTGCCAACGTTAATGCTCGAGGAAGGTCCTAATGATCTCCAGAGGCTTTATCCAAAGAACACATTTCCATTATGGTCTTATTGGACCTCTTTGCTACATTTGATATGAACTTTCTTCCTACTTCAGAGCTTCTGCTTCCCTGAATTCCATGATACTTTTTCCCAGGGCTTCTCCATTTCTTTTCTTTCTTTCTTTCATTCTTTTTTTTTTTTCTTTTTTTTTTTTGAGAAGGAGTCTCACTATTGCCTGGGCTGGAGTGCAGTGGTATGATCTCGGCTCACTGCAACCTCCACCTCCCAAGTTCAAGCCATTCTCCTGCCTCAGCCTCCCAAGTAGCTGGGATTACAGGCGCGTGCCACCATGCCTGGCTAATTTTTGTGTTTTTAGTAGAGATAGGGTTTCTCCATGTTGGCCAAGCTGATCTTGAACTCCTGACCTTGTGATCTGCCTGCCTCGGCCTCCCAAAGTGCTGGGATTACAGGCGTAAGCCACTGTGCCTGGCCTAGGCCTTCTACATTTCTGATGGGTACTTCTTGGTCCTTTTTTTGGTAGGTCTCTCTCACCCACTGTAAACATCACACCCCTCACTGCTCTTCTCTTTTGTACACTCTTGTTTTAAGGCCACTGAGAGGACAAAGACTTCCTTTGAGTAAATTACACACAATGGTCCCCCTTGCTTTTGTAGAGACAGGTCTTTCTCTCTTGCCCAGGTTGGACTCCAGCTCCTGAGCTCCAGGGTTCCTCCTGCCTCAGCCTCCCAAGTAGGGAGCTCCTTTTAAGTAGATGGATTAGCAGAAGGCAAAGCCATTTCCTCTTGTGCCACAGCCTGGACCAGGACATAAGTTTGGTGAGGACTAGATTTTACCTTCATTCATGTCTTGTAGGTACCATTGAGCCAGTGCACGACCTGTGCAGTTGTACAGGGATCTCTCTCACTGGGTAGTATTCTTCATGCTCGTGGTTTTTTGTTTGTTGTTTGTTTTTTGTTTTTTTGGGTTCTCTTAATCCTTGCTGTTTTTATTGTTTTCGGAAATGCAATTTCAAAAATGGAGGGGAGGGAGTAGATGTAAAAATGTCTAGCTGCACCAGAACTTTCCTACTTTAACACACCAAGCTGTCATTGCAATCTGATAAATGAGATTGGCATGTATAATCCAAACAAGACTCATATCCAATTTTCATGTTTTCTGAGAACAGCAGGACATAGAAAAGCACCTGGTAATACTTTTTTTTCTGGATAAAACTACAAATTTTTTTTCTTCAGACTAGTTTTTCAACAAGGTTTTTACTGACCAGGTTTTTCAACTCCTCTGTTTAATGATGAAAATTTTACAAAAATATATAGGTGTTAGGAAAATTCTTCAGGAACTATTGGAGGAAGGCAGGATAAAGAATTTGCTGCATAAGGAAATGGCGCTGTTAACGAATGCATATATTTAATGATTAACATTTTTAAAAACCTGTTTGTAGTGTTTCTTTGTGTAATTTTTTTTCTATATTTACTTGCTAATGCACCTGCATGTCAAAGAAGAATTTGCAAGAAAAAAATGCAAACAGATATTAAATAACAATGAAAAAGATTATTGTTATTTCCACTAGAAGTCAGACAAGAGAAACCTATGGAGATTTTTTTTATCCTGAATCTTTCCTGAAATATAGTAAAGAGGAGCTGCTTGGAATATATATTAAACACAATCACAGATTTGCACTTCTTTCAGCTTTTCCATTGAGGGAAAAGAGAATGAGTCTATTACTGTAAGTTATACTGTTGAAATTGTATCAATTTATTACCCTGATTTTTTAAACAAAATGAATAGTTTATGAACTAGTAACAAAATTGTAGGCTTTTACAATGTTATATTATTTATCCAATTGTTGCTAAAGTGACTCTTGTAAGGATATATGAAATTCTATATCTTTTATTAAAGGCATACAACGTGAATCATAGAAAGGAATTCATAATTCTATTATAATAACTAGATGGCCACACACATCTTTGTAGTTAGTATATATTAGACATTATATCTCCTTTAAAATCTGTACATGGTACTGGGAGTTTTATCCCCCTTTGCATCCACTAATGTTGAAAGATTGAAAAGCTGGGCTTGGGGTTAGAGAGACCTGGTCTCAATTCTGGGCCAGCCTCTTGGTGGCCCTGTGATCTTAGGCTAGTTGTCAACCTCTCTGCAGGGCACTGCCTGTGCTCATGATGGAAGAGGTCTGGTGAAACAAGGCTAGCAGCTGTAACTGCTTTGAGCGTTGAGCAGAAATTTTATGAGGCAGGAATTTAGAGTGAGTGGTGACCAGAAGAATGTACTCTCTTTGAGAACCGTAATATGTATTGGAGAAGGTGCTGGAATGCCCATAGGATATGTGGTAGAGACTTGAGCTGAATCACAGTTTCCTTCAATAGCCAAATGATTCCGAAGCTAGAACTCGAGGATGTTCCTAATACTTATAAATAATGCTGCCCAGAGCTGTTGTTTTATCTTGTGAAAGACAGTGCAGTAATTACAACAGACTTTACAGGTTAAATGTCCATCTTATTAGTTCACTGTACCTCATTGCTGAGTGTCACTATATGTCACATATCCTTATGGTAGGCCCCAGGCTTCCTCCTGTCTTCTCTCACCATTCTTTTGTGACACCTGGTTCCTTTTCCTTTATTGCCTTTACTGTAGTCAGTTTGCACTGCTCAATATTTACCTAAAAACTCCATCCTGCACATTACATCTTTCCTCTTTTCATGTGGTTTCCTTCACTTAGAATGCCCATCTTTTATCCCTTTTTCCAAAATTTCATTTATGCTTGAAATCCCAGCTCAAATGCTATTGCTTCCATGGGGCTGTCTTTGGTCTCATCAGAGTTATTCTTGTATGCTCTCAGAACATTGTTTTGTGGGTGTTTTTCCCTCTGTACAGTGCTTGCTGCATTCTGCTTTGTGATATAGTGATGAGAAAGAAGGCTTCCTGGTGAAGGGAGTGCAGTTGAGGTGCATGCTGTGTGCACCACCCAGCTCTCTAGCTACCAGAGTGAAGCACTGAGCTCCCAGCTGCTGGGAGTATGGGTGACCGGCCCCTGGCAGCTGAGTCCCTCTCTAGATAATCGAGCTGTCTTGGCCGGGTCGTATCCTCTTTCCTGGGCTGTTAGTCTAAGGACTCATCCATTTGTGATGGCTAGGTTTATAAAGGGCAAGTCCCCTTGCCTCAAAGTGAAACAGTTCTGCAAGGCTGTCTCAGTTCCAGAGCTTCCCCTGGCTCAGCCAAGATCTTGGTGGTGACTACATCTGGGTTTAACTCTTCCTTCTGCCCTATCCTGCTTTCTTCTCACTCCTTAAGACTTGATCCCAAGGGCATTCCTCATTAAGTTTCCTCCATGCAAATTTCATTTCAGCATCTCTTTCCTGGGATCCCACCTTTTCCTCATTGTCAGCACTTGGCATGTGTCTACGGAAGTACTGAGACTGTGTTGATTCAGCAGAAGAGAGGTTCCTGGTCCTACCTTTTATTTTTTTATTTTTTTTATTTTTATTTATTTTTTGAGACAGAGTCTCGCTCTGTCGCCCAGGCTGGAGTGCAGTGGCGCGATCTCGGCTCACTGCAAGCTCCGCCTCCCGGGTTCACGCCATTCTCCTGCCTCAGCCTCCGGAGTAGCTGGGACTACAGGCGCCCGCCACCTCGCCCGGCTAGTTTTTCATATTTTTTAGTAGACACGGGGTTTCACCGTGTTAACCAGGATGGTTTCGATATCCTGACCTCATGATCCGCCCGTCTCGGCCTCCCAAAGTGCTGGGATTACAGGCTTGAGCCACCGCGCCTGGCCTGTCCTACCTTTTAATCAAAGCCCAATATCAAAAAGGTACCAGTCTAGCTCTTGTTCTCATGACATCTTTGAGTTGTTTAAAGGACTTACCTAGGAGACTGGGTCTTTTATTCTTAGGTGAAAATGCAACAAATATTGAATTAAATTAAACCTATGTTTCCTACAGTGGGAGAAACAGTTAAAGAAAGGTAAGAAACTCATCGGAGATCACACATAAAAGAACTAGATCTGCAACTTAGTCCTTTCCACGGTAAGGACATCTTCCCATCCATATAGAGTCTGTGACTTACAGTCTCTGATAGTCTTTGTTCCAACTGAATCGTTATAGAAATTTAAAAAAGAAAAGAAAAAAGGAGTTTATCTCTACATTGATGTTCATGTTTCAGACCCAATTTTGTTGCTGAACTAAAATCCAGACATTCCTTGTCTCTCTGAAGCCTGGGCTCCTTTCTGGGTGTTCTCTAGCTATAGTTGGGAGAGTCAATTTGGACACAGAGTCATGAGTAATTCTGGATGTGCGTCCATAGTAGCTTTGGATTAAGAGCCCCCAGGTCTCCAGCAGGAATGTGCAGCCTCTGCCCTGCTAGGCGTCACTGTCTTGGGGACCCTTTGGGGTTTCAGGTCTCCGTGTCCAGCAGTGCAGTGCTGTGGTAAGGAGCTGTGAGATGCTGGCAAAAATGCAGAGTAAATTGAATAGGGCTCAAGCTTCTGTCTCCAGCATTGGACCCTGTCTTAGTTCATTTGTGTTGCTGTAACAGAACACCTGAGATGGGGATATTTATAAAGAACAGAAACATATTTTCTCACAGTTCCAGAGGCTGGAAAGTCTAAGGTCAAGGTGCTGACAGGTTCAGTTGTCAGTGACGGCTGCTACTTTGACTCCTCACACAACAGAAAAGCAAAAAGCTAGCCAGCCAGCTAGTTAAATGCTATGTGAACTTTTCTTAAAAGGACCTTACTCCCGTTAACTTGGTAGGAGTTCTCACAGTCTAATCACCCCTTAAAGGCCTCACCGCTTAATAGTCTCATATTGGCAACACCTGAATTTTGGGAGGGACACATTCAAGCCATAGCCAACCCCAAATCTATGGGTTGAATTCCTGATGGACCTGCCATAGCCAGGAGAGTAAATGGCTGCAACACACCCAAAGTGGGGGTTATGGGCTAAATTGTGTCCCTCTGCATCCATATGTTGGAGCCCTCACCCACAGTATCTCAGAATGGGACTGTGTTTAGAGATAGGGTCTTTAAAGAGGTAATTAAAGTAAATTGAGGTAATGAAGGTGGGCCCTAATCCCATAGAACTGGTGTCCTTAGAAGAAGAAAAGATTAGGATGTAGACACACAAGAAGGAAGACCATGTGAAGATAGGGGAAAAGACAACTGTCCACAAATCTACAAGCCAAGGAGAGAGACCTCACAGTAAACCCAACCCGTTGACACCTTGATCTTGGACTTCCAGCCTCCAGACTGTGAAAAAAAAAATTTTTTTTGTTATTCAAGTCCCCCAGTGTGTGGTATTTGTTATGACAGCCCCAGCTGTCATACAATGGGTTAACGTTAGGTGTATGCCAAGGAAGTAGCTTCCTGGAACTCATTATTTCCATCTTCTTCTCTGATAAGGCAGCATCACGTGTCCTGAAGGGAGGAGGTTACATCCACTTGACACCTTCATGGGCCGGCTGTATGAGATGAATTCTCTCTGTGGTTCTAGGTGGGAAATGACTGAGGGAAGATGATCTTTCCTTCTGACTTTGGGCGGCTGCTCTGCAGATGACCCCTGAAGAAATTGCACACAGTGCAGTGATGTCTGCTTCGTAATCCTTGGGAGAAACCCGACTTGCCACACTATGGCTATATGTTATGCTTTTGCCTTATCACATCTTTGCATTCCCTAAAGGTAATAAAAGTAAACTTAGTATGGGAATTTTTAGAAGAAATCCAAACATTCTAGAGACAATTAAAGGACATTATAAAGAGAAATTTATATTAAGGACTACAAAATGGAAGAGTGAAAATCAGTAGACTATACATCTATTAAGCAGGGCTTTTGACAAATTAAATCAGAGAATATGTCAGACTAATTTTCAAATAGAATACTGCATAGAGTTGATTGAAAGAGAATTGTTATAACAAAAGAGATGGAAGAAAAATTACAGTGAGGTGCTGAAAGGTGATGAAACAAGGTCATTGTTGTTACTGTCTATGAAATACATGTAAATCCCCCCTTCCCATTTTAATGAATTACAATCCACAATCGTGTAAACCAATCCTTTCACTAAAGAGTTAAAAGTTTATTTATATGTGACATAAGCTTTCCTCGCATTGTGTGTCCTAACCAAATCAGGTGTTTGAGGAATCAGTTACAGAAACAGCCTCAAAATCATGGAAGGACATTCGGAAAAATGTTATCCACTCTGGTAGGAAATGAGTTTTGAAATTAAGAGCATCGTGGGAAATGTGTATAATTCAGTCATAGGAACAGGCTAAAAAAGGCTATTGAAAAGTTGATTTACTCATTGTTTGGTGCCAGATCCAAATGTAATTGCAGTGGAAAAATTAGCACTAGATTATTGCATAGCAGTTTTGAAAAACTGCATCTTGGCCAATTTGTTTTTCTAAAGCAATGTAACATTAGCTAACATGAGTCAGGCTGTAATATTTTTCAGGCTCTGCCTACTTAGTGCCAAAAACCTTTAGATGAGAAGTGAAAACTGTATTCATATAGATACAGATGTTTTTGGCTCTAAGACACAAATATTTCACTGAAGTACGTACGGTTTTTGCTAATATGAATTATAGTTTTTCAGAAGTTTCGGGTGGGAACAACAGCAACCATTAGCTTGCTCAGTAGGTTTTTGTGAGGCTGCCTGTCCCCGCCTGGCCCTTCTGACCTGGGCCAGGTGCTGACAGGCAGCCTCAATCAAGACAAGTGACTCAAGTGGTTACCAGAAGGCGGATCCGCCTAGTGTTTGGCCACACCCCATTGCTGCCCAGGGGCTGCTCCCCTAACCCTTGTGGAGTCTCAAACCAGATCCTCCAGAAGTTTCTGAGACTAGGATTCTTGCCAATGTGAGAGTGAGAGGTGTTCCTAAGGAAAATTGGTCTGGGAAGAGTGGTGAGGGATTGGGAATATGGACAGATAGAGGGCCAGGCTAGGGGCTCACCCAACGAGGGAGCTCTGGGGACCCTGCAGCTCCTGCTTCCAAGCCTTGTGAGTCAGGGAGATGGAGCTGGGGTAGAAGAAGGCCATGTTCGGGGAGCCGGTGCAAACCCCCGGGCCCTGCCACCCTGCCGACACCAGGGCAGCCTGACAGGTGCGTGCATCAGTGGTATGCATCCCAGGCAGGGGTCACACCACTGTTAAAGGAATCCAGGGCGCCGAGACCCCAAGCCTCCTGGCAGGGCTGAGAGGACCCTCCCGTCCCCTTCCCGGAGCCTCCGCTGGGACTGCAGCTTCTTGCTCAGACTTCAGGACCGGCCCAGACCTCAGGGCCTCCTCTCCACTTCGCTCTTCTTATCCCTGATGATATACTTGAGCTCCCAAGTCTCCATCCTCTCTGGCTTCCTTTCCTGTCCACACATGTAAATTTTCACAGGATCGGGAGGGGGAGGATGGTGGGGGAGCGAAGAGTTTAACCGTGGTTACTGCAAATAGGTGGGAGGGCAGGGGGGATTCCGACGTGCCCCTCAGTGTGCCAGGCGAAGCATGTGTCACATTTCAAACATAAGCCTGAACTTATGTTTGAAACTATCCTGGATTATCTCCACTTTATGGTAGAAGCTGAGGCTACGTCTTAGCTCAGGGCTGCTGGGAAGTATCCGCCCAGATCCGACCAGACGGGGTCGGGGAGTGCCTGCCAGGGCGCGGAGGGGAAGAGCGGTGGGCACAGACTCCAGCCTGGGGCGAGTCTGACCCAGATAAAGGGGCAGGTGGAAGAGGCTGGGGATGAGTCCGGTTCCAGGAGGTTCCCGGGCTGTGGGGAGGCTGCAGCCAGTTTCAGGGGGGCGCTGAAGGCCGGGTGGCGGCAGCGGGGTGGCTTTGGCGGGTGGCCCCTGCGCTACGTGCGCCAGGGAGCCTTGGGGCTGGGGACGCTGTGAGGCCTCTCCGGATCCTACCCAGCGAGAGGTTAAATACCTTTCTGCGCGCACTGTTGGCCAGCGGAGGGCTGGGGCTCAAACCCTACTCTTTTCAGCATACCCTGCTGAACTGAGTTCTCCACATTTTCTAGAACTTTATGTATTTCTGCATTTCACAGGAGAAGAATTGAAGTGGGGTCTAGACAAGTTCGCTGCTTTTTTTTTCCCCTTGAAAGATCATACGGTGAAAATGGAAAAAAAAATCCAGAGCTCGTGGTTATGTCACATGAGGTACTGCGTAATTTTTCAAGACACCGCAAGTGTTTCTAAAACTGAAAAGCAGTGCCGCACTGAAGATTAATAGTGATCGCAGTTGATACAGAGCGTACAAATGAGATAAATGCTACACAGCTCTACTCTTTAAAAATTAACCCCGTGTTCTCACACCTCTTATCATTCAAGAACCTAGAGCAGAACTGGGTCATATATTATTTTACATTTGGGAAAACAGGAATAGGGAGTATCTGGTGGCCTTTTCGATGTCACTCGCTAAGTCTTTCCTTCACTGACTCATTCACTCAGTTACTCCAACTCTGTGCTTGGGCCTCTCCCCATTCCTGAGAACAGTGAGGACCAAGGTAGAGATCTGACCCTCCTGTAGCTCGTGTTTCAGTTCCACAGTCACAGGCAAATTGGGAAATGTTTGGTGTATCTGAAATACCAAACACATGCCCATCCTGTCGGTGGGGATGTTAGGCTCAGTGGGAGTGGAACCCACTGGGATGGGTGTCCAGGAAAACTGGGCCTTTTAGCCCCTTCTAGTTGAATCATATGGATAAGTGCATATCAAACTTTGGGCATATGTAATCCATTTAATGAGGGTCCAACAATTTCAAATGTTCATTTTTAGGAAGAAAAAAGACTGTTCACAATTTTAAAATAATAAAACAAAAATAATACTTATAAAAATAACGAATTTTAAAACTGCAGTAAAAGGGATACCATGATTTGAAAAATGTTCATCCAATTCTACCCAGGATAGATAAGCCACAGGTTCAAGCTCCACGTGCACTTGGCTCACATCTCCTGGTGGAGAAAGTGAGATGTTTGCCCCTACATCCATTCTCTCTACCTACTGAGGAACAGAACTCCCGACACCAGTTCTTAGCTATGCACATTATTACCCAGAAGCAAAGACTTCCCTCGAGTTAGGTAAGGCCATGTGACTAATTCCAGCCAATGAAATGTAAGTACAAGTGGAATAGGTGGTGTCTAGGGTGACTGATTAAAGGGATCTGGCTGAGCTCTGGGGGTTCCAATTTTGCTCTTTGGTCTTTCCTCCTTCCATAGTGTAGGATGCAGGTGAAATGGCTGGAGCTCTAGCAGCCATCTTAGATGATGTGATAACTTGGAGGATGACAGGTTGATTGATTAGAAAGGTAGATGAAACTAAAGCCTCATTGTATTGCTTACCAGCTGACTTCTTTAGAGAGACAGAGAGAGTGAGAGATAATTTCCTATCTTTTAAAAATTCCTCTTTCTGGGACTTTAATGTTGTCCAGATAAACCAAATCTAACACAATTAAAGTGTATTACTCTTTATTTCTATTAAATTGGGAAATCCTAACATCATTATAAGTCATTAAGATGATAGCAATTGGTCAGTGGTTCTGACAGGAAGTTCTGGATATTTGAATTGGAACTGGACCCAGAAATAATGCTGCAATTTCTTGCTCCTTACTAATTTCGATTATTCAAACATCTTAAGGTGACAAACACCTCACATTCAAACACTAGGAGATGAAGTGTGAACTTGAACAATAGCTCTAAGTGGAGTCCTAATTCTTTCCTTGGTTGTATCTGTCCCTGGAAGCATTTTGGAAACTATTTGGTCTTAGTGTCATTTATATATAAATAATCTAATAATGAGTCATTGATTTCTTTCTTCAGTGAGCGAAGAAATAATTGAGTGATCAAGTACTGTGAAACATTGAGCTTCAGGTGATTGGACTGTTTGATTCATAGTTTGTTTTATTCAGGACACCCTACCATCTTGCTCTCAACATTGAAAGTTGTGACATTTTGGCTTTAAAGTTCAGGTTCAGTTTAGGTAAGATGCTGAATGTGTTTGAGATCAAAAACTGACAAATCTCAATGAAATCTCAGAGACGGTTTTAAGTAACATTATCAGGATAATGAGAAAATATTTTTATCTCATTCTTTATTCAAAAAAATGTTGGGGCCAGGCCCGGTGCCTCACATTTGTTATACCAGCACTTTGGGAGGCTGAGGAGGGAAGACTTCTTGAGGTCAGGAGTTCAAGACCAGCCTGGTCAACAGAAGGAGACCCTGTCTCTACAAGTAAATAAATAACAAAAATCTTGAATTGCACCTCCACCTTTTCCTTTATTAGAGAGCGTACTAATATGTGAAGAAGTAAACTCACAGTCTAGTTCTTCACCAAGCATGTGTTCCCTCTCTTGATGTATATACATATATATACATATGTATCTTCAGTGTCCAAAGATAAATTTGCAGTGTCCCCTATTTCCTCCAACGCAACATTAAGATCAGAAACATATTGCAGTGCCAGCTGCTATCTGTGAACGAAGCAGTTTCTGGATGGGCATTCAAGTTTAGCCAGTTTTATTCCAATATTAATGCCCTTCCTTTTATCACACTTAGCAGGTGTTCCAAATTAGTACTAAGTGTAAATAATGGATCAAAAATAGTCATTAATTTATCAAGAAATCTCACAGGCTTTGGGTAATAACAGCACAAGTCTCCCTCACTCACTTTGTGGCAGCATTTTATAGTGTGTGCAAGTGTGGGCTCCAGACCCACTAGGGTAGAGTTAAAATCCAAGCTCTGCCACTTAGGAGCTTTGTAATCCTATCTTAAGGAATCTCTGTGTGCCACTAAAATGTATGTGTTGAAAAGCTAATCCCCAAGGCGATGATATTAGGAGGTGGGGCCTGTGGGAGGTGATTAGGTCATGAGGGTTGAGCCCTCATGAATAGGATTAGTGCCCTTATAAAACACACCCCCGAAAGTTACCTTGATTTCTTCTGCTTTTTGAGGATGCAGCAAGAGGACAGCCATCTATGAGCCAGGAAGCAGGCCCTCACCCCGCACTGATCTTGGTCTCCCCAGACTCAGAGCCATGGGAAATAAATTTCTGTCATTTACAAGCCACCCAGCCTATGGTAGTTTGTTATAGCAGCTGACATGAAATAAAACCGTGCCTCAGTTTCCCCATCTATCATTGGTGAGAGGGTTAGTATCTGCCTCATGGGAATATGCTTCTTTAAGTTTAAATTTTGATGTTGGAATTCCCACCTCTCCATGTCACTTCAATAAATGTTTTCTGTGCTTGATTCATTGGTGTGCATCAGAAATATAATACAACAAAACAAGACAATGAAAACATAATCAACTTAAGCAATATGGCACAAAGAATATGAAAATACACTTGCTGAGATGAACTGCACCCCATTATCTGAATGGTAGGTAGCCTGCATAAACCAACCCAAGCCATTGTATAGCTCATCTGTAATTCTCAAGGACCTAATGATAAATGGAATTTCTGTGAAAACTGTAATTAAATTCTCCTGAGTAGCTGGGACCACAGGCATGTGTCACCATATCCGGTTAATTTTTATATTTTTAGTAGAGATGAGGTTTCACCACATTGCCCAAGCTGGTCTTGCATTCCTGGGCTCAAGTGATTCACCTGCCTCGGCCTCCCAAAGTGCTGGGATTATAGGCAACCACCACCATGCCCGTCCTATTCCAACCATTATGGTCATCTTGTGAGTCAGAATTTGGTTATGTAGATGGGTAATTGTAAAAAAAAAAAAAAAAAAAAAAAAAAGCTAAAAGGAGTAGGTTTTCAGGTTGCACCAAGTCAGGCACATTTGATACATTTGTGGATTGTAGAGTGTGATTTAGCCACTCTCTTTGATCATGTAAAAATTGTCATCCTTTTTAGATATTTTCTGTTTTGGGGTGTTTCTCCCTCACAAAAAAAAGGAAAAAAAAAGCATTGTGATTTCTGAGCTGTAGGAAAGATAAAAACTAGGTTATTTCCTTGGCTTTTCTTTTTGAACACCTTTTTTGTTTCTTGCAGAAACAACAGTAGAGTAGCACTGTTTAATAGAAATTTGGGGAAAGCCACACATGTTATTATATATTTTCTAGCATTCCCTAGCATTCACACTGAAAATGAATAAAAAGAAAAGGGGAAATTCATTTTAAAACTAGACTTTATTTAACTCAATATATTCAACACCTTTTTATTTCAATTTGTGGTCTTGAGCCATAATTCAGTGCTCCACAACTACTGTTTTAAGAAGTGAAGCCAGGCTGCGATGGAGGAGAAGCCAGTGGGGCAAGAGGCTAAGAGGAGAGATTGGAAGGACAGAGGGCAGAACTCCCTCCACGTGATGGGGAAAAGGCTCCACTCAGTGCTGAGAAGAGGATGCATACAGCTGTGCCCACGCTACTGAGCTGCTTTATGAATCCTTTAAAAAACATCTCCTGATTATCATAACTCATAATTTACAGAATTGTTTTTGTGTGTTGTGAGAACTACATAACATGTATAAAGCACTTGGGAAATTTCTGGTGAATATTAAATGCCTGATTAATGTTAAAACACACAGACACACCTTTATAAAAAACTTCAGGGTGCCTTGCAGTGCCTGTGGGGACTTTGAACATTTCCAAGACCACGTGTTAACTTCTGCTGCTGCCCTTGAGGAATTTGTACTGACATTTGACTTACTTTTAAAAACCTCATGTTATCAGGATGGATAAATTTTCTTATTTTCGTTTCTTCTCCTTTCCTCCACTCTTCCTTTCCTGGTTTTGTAGATTACGTACAGTTTTTCTGCTGATCTAGATGAATCTCTGGCGATGAAAAGAGTACATGGAAGAGATAAAAACATTCCCTTTTTTTTTGTTCACAGAAATATCCAACAAAGTTGTTGAAAACATTTACAGTTACACTTACAGCTTTTCGATTATTCAAAATTGAAGCATTTATGTACATAATTACCAAAAAAGTGGGGCTATGGATGGAAGATACATTGGTGGGTGTATGTAGATATTACTTGCATCTGTCAAATGCTAGCTGCCACAAAATACAACCGAAATAATCTATTGATAAAACTGAGTTTGCCTTGACAGAATCTTAATAGCATGTGAGGAAAGGGGGCTAGCAAGCATGGGGTATTTATGTGATTTGAGGGGACTGACTTAAGGAGGGCCCTTGAATGTGAGGGCATGATTAGAGTTGGGCAAGTTCACAACATAACAATTTAGGAGAAAGACACACAGCAAAGCCAAGGTTTCAAAGTGAGTCTCAAAGAGTAAACAATCACTTGACATGAATGAGTGTCCTGAGAAGGGATATTTATTCTGAGAGTACATTGTGTAGTTCTAGTTTTATCTGGTTCGGGTAAATGGATTGTTAGGAAGTTCTTGGAACAGATAATGAAGATATTTTCCATTTTTTATCCTGGGCAAGAATTTCCTGGAATAGTAAATTCATGCTAATGGAGCCAATCCCATAGTAGAGGCTTGTCCATGCAGACATTGACCCGTGGCCCAGGCAAGAAGCCAGCTGCGTGGGTGTGGATGTTTTTGTCCTTGGGTCTTTGATGAGACACAGAACTTGAACATTCTCTCTGATGTTTTTGAAATTCAAGTATACTAGTCTCAGGGATCAATATTTACAAAGATTTCTGATGGTTAAAAGTTTGACCCTTTAAGAGCATTATTAAAATGTGTCTTAATACATTTTGTGTTGCTATAAAGGAATACTGGAGGCTGGAAAATTTATAAAGACAAGAAGTTATTTGGCTCACGGCTCTCCAGACTGTACATGGAGCCCCGTGCCAGCATCCACTCTGGTGAGGGTCTTAGGAAGCTCCCTTCATGGGGAAAGTTGAAGGAGGCCGGGACTGTGCAGAGGTCACATGGCGACAGAGGAAGCAGGGCAGAGGGAGGTGCCCAGCTCTCCTTAACAACCAGCTCTCTCAGTGATGGAATGATAACTCACTCCCTCCCCACCCCCATAGGGGCATTAATCTATTCATGGGCAATTCATCTTCATGACCCAAACACCTCCCACTAGGCCCCACCTCCAACACTGGGGGTTACATTTCCACATGAGGTTTCGAGAGTCAAATATCCAAACCAGAGCAGCATGACATACCCCAAAGTGCCCATAAATCTAACCCTGGATTTCATTGAAAACTGAACAAGGCCATCAGTTACAGAAGGCAGATGACTACATTTATACATGAGAATATACATCTAAGTGGAAAACTCCACTAAAACTGCAGCTGTTTCTGAAGAGCAGGGAACTTCACATTCTATTTATGTTTTAAATATTCAGTAGCTGGTAAAGTTCAGGACAAATTGTCTTTTTATTTGTCAGGGGCCAATTCAAAACTGTCAAGCATACACAAAGCAGCTAATGACAGAACAAAATATTTATATTGCTTTGCTCTAAAAACAATAAAAAAAATGAGTAATTTGCATTCTTCTTATTTTTGGCTATTTATTATAACCCATATTAAGATTTTTCAATCCCAATTCATCAAATACACTATTAGGATGTCACACTTTTTATGATACGCTTTTACAAGAAAAACACATCATAAAGTGTGGTGTAAATGTGAAAATGATGCTTCTTTGAACAACTTTTCCTGGAATGGGCCCTGGCATATATCTTAACTGTTTCTTGCTGAATGACTGTGCACAGAGGCCAGTAAGGTGCTGGCCAGCACGGCAAGTATGGCTAAATGCAGTCAGTCATGGTGGCCTGCAGTAGGAACAGGAACTTGCCTCTGGGTCAGAGTTGAGTTGAATTCTGACCCTGGTACTTATCTCTGGGGCATCAAACAATGATTAGAGTTTACTCTCTCTAACCCTTGGTTGTCTCTTAGTGTAATGCTGATCATAAGAATTCTGTTGCAGTGTGGCCATGAAGCTTACAAGAGGGAATTCAGAGATGTACTCATTACCATAGTGTTAAGATTGAGGAATATTGGAACATGTCTGGATGCTGGCATGCATCTCAATCTTACCTTATTCTTATTTTCTGTCCTCCAGATGAAACTACATCTGACAGGTGATGAGACAGATCCTGTTGGTTAGAGCATTTAGGTCAAGAGGTCTACACAGGGCTCACTTATTTCTAAATGTGCAAGTCATTGAGTCCTGCTATTGTCCTCATTAGAGAAGGACTATCCACAATAGAATTATTTTTGTAAAAATAGTGACAAGGGACTTGCCTTGCTTTAATCAAACACATCTGAGGTGGAATCCTGGCTGCATTGTTTCCTAGTTTTATGGTCTTGAGCAAGTTACTAACTTTGCTAAACACCAGTTTCCTCATCAGTTTAATTGTGTATGGTGATATTTGCTTGATACATTTTGTGAGATGAAGCATACAAAACATCATTGATTGTGTCTGACAGCGTGGATAGTTATTAGCCAATTAAATCTGCTTGCTTTATAATTATCTGCTGAATAATGAGAGGAAATAGCAGGGCACTTTTCCCAGACCACAATAAAATGAATGTAATGTGTGAAAAGAGATGTAGAAAACATTAGTTTTTACAAATATTAATAAAATACTTATGTACCATAACAAGTTAATTTTTGAAACTTTTTCTAATGGGGCAAGTCAAAAAATTATTCACCCCCTTCTTTTTATTCGGGTCCTTGGTTCCAGTAGAAAGGTTTTAGTCTTATGTCTGAAGGCCCCAGGACTTTTCATGGGATGGTAATGATAGTTTCTATACACTGGCCTGAAAATGATCGCAGCAACACTCCTTACCAGTTTTTATTTGTACCATACCCCACATACACAGCACTGAACACAATTTTCTTGCCTTGATGTATGAAATGTTAATCGTCCGAATTGCTGGAACAAATTATCTGCAGTGAAAATCTGATCTTGTCATTCTCTGATTTTAAATTTTTCTTTCACATACTGACGTCTGTGGAAGTTAGAACTCTTTAGCGTGCCAGTCTACAATATGACCTCCTCCTCTTCCCACTCACCTGGGCTTTGGCCTCTCATCTTCTCACTTCTCACCAATTTTTCAGCGCTTTAAATATGTGAAGCTGCTGCCTTGATGATTGCCATACTTTTGCCAATGCTGTTGTCACTGCCTGCGGCACCTGTTCTCAAACTTGCCCTGCTGAATCAGAAGCAGTATTCTTCTTGGAAATCCAGGTTTGTTAGGTAACCCTCACATGGTTTCCACAGGAGCCTGTGTGTACCCAAACCAAAATACCCATCACTTATTTCATTGTCTCCCATGAGGCTGAACTCCCACGGGAGTAAGGAAGTGGGCCCGGCATAAACGTGTTCCAAGTAAACATCTTTTTGATGAAAGGATGACTCTTAGTCACCATTTCCAGCAAGACTGGTGCTCTTCTTATGACTCGTTGTTGACAGAGTTGTAGACACTACTCATTGGTATAAAATCCTAATCAGAGGCCAGGCATGGTGGCTCATGCCTATAATCCCAGCACTTTGAGAGGCTGAGGCGGGTAGATCACCTGAGGTCTGGAGTTCAAGACCAGCCTGACCAAGGTGGTGAAACCCCATCTCTACTAAATACAAAAAAATTAGCTGGGCACGGTGGTGCATGCCTGTACTCCCAGCTACTTTGGAGTCTGAGGCAGGAGAATTGCTTGAACCTGGGAGGTGGAGGTTGCAATGAGCCGAGATTGTGCCATTGCACTCTAGCCCGGGCAACAAGGGTGAAACTCTATCTCAGAAAAAAAAAAAACGTCCCAATCAGGACAAGATGCACATGCTTGGCTAAGGATGACCTAAGAGCCTGACTGAGCAGATTTGCATTTTGTGATCCATTTTATGTGCATCTTCAACATGTGAGTGTGGTGACTAAATGAAAGCTATATTGTGCATTAATGGTTATGTTTTGGCTCCTGGTAAATGAAGGTCTCCCAAGTGCAACTCTGACTTTCCTCTTTGGACCCAGACTTCCCTTCAGTCAATTTGGCTTCATTACGTGTGTTAAATAGATTTTTTTTTAAAAAACCAGATCAAATGTAGGTGGAAACTTATTCCAGAGATGTATGAATCTGGGCAGAAACTGAAAAATTAAATTAGGAAGACTATTTGACATTAGATAGAAAGAACACATAAGCAGAAGAGGTGCTATCAATAATTTATTATCATTTTTCTTTAATTCAAGTTTCTTTAATTTTAGCTTATATGAATCTAGAGATATACTCCGTATCCAAAGTAATTTTGGAATCAGGAGGGTGGGCCCTCTATCTTGCCACCTATTAGATCTGAGTGAATTTGCTGCTACTCCTAGCAAAGGTCTTCCTTATGTCAAAGCATTCCCTGTTCTGGAGGTGAATGCCACATCAAAGGCAGCGACAGCTTGTCAACTGGCCAAAAGTCCTGTCCACTTTAAGGCAAGCAGACCAGCTGTCAGAACAGAAATGTCTCCGAATGACTGGCAGGCTCAAGTGCACTCTGAGGACCTCATCAGGGCTCATTCTGGACAGCGGATTCCATGGGAAGGGGATACTAGTCTCTAGATAACAGCCTGAGAAAGATCACATCAAAACTCGTTATCAGTTTTTATTTCCTACCATACACCAAATGTACAGCACTGAACACAATTTTGTTGCTTTGATGTAAGAAATATTAAGTGTTTGGAGAAACAGTATACAAACAAACTACCTCAAATAAAAAAATGCATACATCATTGCCTTTTTGTTGTTTACAAAAGACCAATTTACAGTATTGATCATTAACATAGTTGAAAAGAAAACAAATTCAGTGCACATTACAAAACACCTCAAGTACAAAGTAGGCAAATAAATACAAACATACTTCACAAAACATCCTGCTCAAACTATGCCAACACAAATAAATTAACCTGAAGTCATAGTAAATCATAGTAATAAATATGTAGGTTGGTAAGAGATTTCTTTTAAATTAAATAAAATATATAACAAACTTGTTAAAATATTTAGCAAATTAAACGTTTGTCTTTGTAATAAGTGAACTCATTTGTATGCATCCATGAAGTACTGTATAGCAAAATGTTTGTGAGTACATAACTGTAATAGAAAATTTTGTTTGGTGTCCCATTTATAATAGATAGCACATATGGTAGCTCATTTTTTAAATTGATTTTTAAATAAACACCGTTTCTACCTAAGAACAGACAGTTCATCTTCACTAAACTAAGATTCAAGAGTTCAAATGAACTCCAAACCAAACATAAGCCTCACTTAATGCATAACAATGACCACAATTTCATGGGAGTGGAATTATTGTTGAGTATTGTTTTTCATTTGTGCAGGTAACAGTAATAACAGTGGAATATATCAAGCCTGTGAATGCCATCACGTTCCATCTAAATATCCATGAGGTTAATAAAAAATAAACACTTTTGTTTATAGCACAGAAAATTAAGCCCACACTAAGTTCGTGTGTACATTTACACAGAGGCACGTCTGCACATGAAATGTGTGTGCACACCAAAAAGGCAGTTTAGCTGGTTGTCTATACCTTTTCCTTAAAAAAAATAAATATAAAAAAACTTTTGAAACAATGCTTAACTACTTTACAATCCCTGAAATAGACATTGCCTTTACTATAGCAACTATGAAACTCTGACCCATTCAGAAATTCAAGATTGTGGGCTCAATTCAAAGTGTGGATGACTGTGTGTGTGTGTGTGTGTCTGTGTGTGAGTATGCCTGTGTGTGTGAGTGTGTGTGTATATTTTGTAGTACTTGAAGGTCTATGGCAAGATTTCTATCAAATTGAATGTTGTCTTGTTTCCTATGGAGGGTGAGACCCAAGTTGCCAGTGTTTGAAGTAATCACTCAGATTGGAGTAACATTTCTTCATGTGTTACTATATTTTCCATTCCTTTCCAGTCAACCCAGTAAGATAAATGCTATTTCAGGGGCTATGGTATCTACAAAATTTTTCATTTGGATGTGTTTGTATTTGCTAAGTACAAATCTACACCAATATTGTCACTTGTATATTGTACCAACATATGGCAGGAAAGCCTGGCTGGTCACACCAAGTCTTATTTTTCATCTTGGGAAACGAGTTGCCAACGATCTGATATGACTTGAAAAACAAACAGATAAATCTGCATCACTAAAAAAGCTTATGTTTCTTTAAAACATTTCAAATAAATAATTCATATTAACGAAAACCGTCCAGCCAAGTCGAATACTTTGCTGATTGCTATATTTAATTATTGCTAACAAATTCTGAGCAGGCTGTTTTCCAGCATCCTGTGCTTTTGTGAGTGCGGATTCCCCACTAGTGGGCGCCATTTGTCTTCTTATTCCTTGTGTGCAGCTCACCTTACCACAAACTCATTTATAAATACAAAAACCAGTGAAAGGTGGGGGAAGAAGTGTGCAATACAAATCAAACTCAACTATAGTGCAGTCCTTAGACAAGGATTTCCTTCACCCTTTCCTGTTTCCTCATTAAAACCCAGCAAGAAAGATGACTTGAGAATAGCATTTCTATTTAAATCCTATTGGAAAATAAATTAATAACACACTTGTAAAAATATGGCAGACTTCAAAATGCAGTTAAAAGATAAAAAACTCTTCGATTAGTAATAAATAAATTATAAAAATGTCACATTTATTTTACATATACTTTACAAAAAAAGAGTACAATGAAGAAATAAAAGAAAATCATATGAAAATAAATAAGATCTAATAATTGACTGCATTGCTTTTAATCCAAGAAGTCTATCATAGTTTTTCTTTCCTTTTTATATCAGCTGGGGAAAATAAAATTAGTGCAATGTTGCAACTGTAAATGCAGTACGGCAACCTCCACGCCTTAGCAGTACACGAACCACTAACAGATCCATCTGGAGTTTGCTGCTGTTGGTAATTTCTGTTGCCCGGCAGTGCTGTGATCCTACACATGGATACCCTTCACTGCCTGTTTGATACTTTCCAGTAGAGCTTTGCATTCCGGGGAATAGTCCCGTTCCAGATTGCTGTACATGTCTGTGAGTGTATTTACATATGCTTCAAAATTCTGCTCACTGATAGGTCCCTAAATGGAGACAAAACACATTGACCCAATCACAGTGGTTCAGGCTGAGGGAAAAGAAGGACCCAGTGACATCGAAGACCTGTGATCCAGGAGTCGGGAGGGAAGGCAAGGGTGCATATGGCTGCCGGAGTTGGAGGAGATGGAGAGAGATGGAGTGTGTGCGGGATTCATCTGTTCACTCTTAGTTCGGGAGACAAATGTGACTGACTTGTACAGTATTTGGGGTTGATTTGGAGCACATAAAGTATATGTCTGGCTGTGGACTCGGACTCCACAAAACTTTTCTACTTCTCTTGGGAGGCAGTCTCAGCCTTGACTGCACATGCCTTACACAACAGAGGCTCCTATTTGTGGAAGGTGAATATTTGTGAGGCTGGGAAGGGTTGCTTGTACTAAGTGCTGCCTTTAACAGCACTAGGCAGAAACTTAAGGAATTTAAATTTGAGCAAGTAACTCAGTAACAGTTGTGATGGAAAATTTTCCTCCTCCATCCTCAGACCCTTTGAACCTGTTTCTCTCCTGTTTCTCTCCTGTAATACACCTGTTTCTCTCATTGTAATACACTTTTTACATTTCTCAGTCTTTGCAGGCAGAATATCAATTTCACAAAGTTTAAATTTATTCATCCCCTATTCTTTTTTGTTTTTTTTTTTTTTTGAGAGAGAGTCTCGCACTGTCGCCCAGGCTGGAGTGCAGTGGTGTGATCTCAGCTCACTGCAACCTCTGCCTCCCAGGTTGAAGTGATTCTCCTACCTCAGCCTCCCAAGTAGCTGGGATTACAGGTGTGCACCACCACATCCGGCTAATTTTTGTATTTTTAGTAGAGATGGGATTTCACCATGTTGGCCAGGCTGGTCTCAAACACTTGACCTCAGGTGATCCACCCGCCTCGGCCTCCCAAAGTGCTGAGATTACAGGCGTGAGCCACTGTACTTGGCCTCCCTGTTCTTTTTGTATGTTTTGGTCTCTCCTTTACCCAGTGTGATGCTTCAAGGAGAGCACAGGCTGGATATGTGTAAATTTCACACAAATGTGAAACGGAATGAATGTCACAAGGGGCATGTTACTCAGTCATTTCTGTTGCCACCATTTTCCCTCCTTTTTAAAAACACATGGCGTGAGACTTACTTTGCAAGGTGCTTGGAAGAAAGGACATTTAAATGTCAAAGTATAGTGCTATTGTTGCTATTTAAGGAAATAAGCTTTCTAAATTTGAAGCTATTTGGTTGTGCTCTGCTCAGCAAGCGCTGATCTAAATTATTAGTATTGTCCAATCGTGAATCTCTGTCCCCTCCTCTTTCCTGCCTTTGCTGTGCCTTGTGTTTCTTGGAGAGTCAGGGAATGGGATGGGGACCCAGGAAGCACAGTGGATAAAGGCCACTCTGCAGGGCCGGGCCCACTTACCTTGTGTTAGCTTTGGAAACTTGATCAAATTAAGTAAGCTCTCTGAGCCCTGATTTCCTCAGCTATGGAATGGGAATACTAATGCTCGCTCTTTGGTGCTTTTGTAACATTTTGTGTGATCAGCCCTAAAAATCACCACTGGAGTGCTCTGTGTGGTGAGTACACAAGGCACAAGTTAACTTGTGTAGTACCTATTTTTTATGGCAGTGGTGAAGAAGAAAATACTAAGGAATGCATGTTGAAAGTATGATTTATGCAATGTTAATAAATAACATTACAATGATTTTGAATAATTATCTTAATCCTTACCATAGTGGCATCATTTATTTTGCTTTGTGTTCATTATTACATTATTGATTTTTTGGCAGGTGGGAGTCAAGAAACATATTTGGAATTGTTTAAGATAAGAACTCCATGCTAAGAACTTGGGTAAAATTGAGGGGCTTAATGTTTCAACCAAAATCAATTATATTTCTTCATCACATTGCTGCTTCCGTAAATAATTTCATATATAACATTGGCATCTTTGCAAAAATTATTCTAAAAATTTAGGTTCTGAGGAAATTAAAAGCATTCAGCAATGTAGTCTCTCCTCCAAATATTTGCCTGTATTTAAGAATATGTAAAAGAAGCTAATTTTCTATGAATTCCAAATACAGTCATGCAATGTATAACAACATCTCAGTCAATGATAGACTGAATATATGATGGTAGTCCCATAAGATAACAATAGCATATTTTTATGGTTTAGATATGTTTTTCCATGTTTAGATACACAAATACTAGTAATTGCCTAAAATGTTCAGTACACTAACATGCTGCTCCGGTGGGTAGACTCAGAGCAGTAGGCTGTACCATATAGCCTGGGTGTGCAGTAAGTAAAGTAGGGTCTGTCATCTGGGTTTGCAGAAGTTCACTATATGATGTTCACACAGTGCCAAAATTGCCTAAGGGACACATTTCTTAGAACGTGTGCCCATTATTAAGTGTTGGAGGACTATAGTTGCATACCTGAATGACATGCTTCGATTTTGAACACGAGTATTCCTTGCTCATTTTTTTTTTTTTTTTTTTTTGCTTTTTATTTTATATGAAGAGAACTGAAGTAGGTTCTTCATACTTCCATATAAAGAAAGCACCTAGTCCATTGGGAATTGTGCATTTTTGATTACAGTTCTTGAGTTGGGTGGATAATGCAAATAGTGGTCTCAGATTTTATAAGATATGGAATCTTCTACTTGGAAATACATTTTCACTGAGAGAGTTTTGCCCATTCAACTTTCACATGACGTTATGAACCGAGCTTTAAAAAAATCCTTTGGTTTTAAATGACTTTGGCTTCTAAAAAATTCTTGGCCTTAATATAATCTAAATAAATGTATCTACCACGTTCCCAGAGAGGGAGATTACTCCAAGCCAGACTGTGATGAAGTGTGGTCACTCTGCGACTGCTCACAGGTCTCCTCAAAGCTCAGTCATGGCAACCCTGTCGGTAAATGCATGATGACACTGCAAATGCTTGTAATGGAACAGCAACGTTCTGGCCTTGAACTTACCATCTGTGGAAGCTGGATGTCAGCAAGGCTTGAAATGAGGGCTTGGCTCAGACCCGCCAGCTCTTTTAGCAGACTTTCATTGTTCTGTTCTATGAGTTTGTTCTCCTCCTCTATCGTCTTTAAGTTGCTCTCCATGGACGTGATCTACAACAGAAATAACTTAGGAATGTGAGTAGTGGAGTTTGGAAGGAGCACAAAAGGTTTCTCCCTGAAAGAAAACACACCAGGTGAATCTGAACATTAAGAGATGCATGCATGCAACTTCTCAGCATGAAGCTGCAGCCCCATTGGATTGTTTGAAGTGCTGGAATCAAATCCCCAAATTTTCATTTTTAGCCCAGACTTCCTCAGGAATTGTGAAACTTCTCCACGTGGCTGTATGATGGATATCTCAAACTCAACATGCTTAAAGCAAACTTTGCTATTTTCCCCAAACCTGCTCCATCCTCTGTCCCTCTTTTCCAGCCAGCAGCAACTCAACTTAAGTGCAGATCCCCCATGACTCTTTCTTTCATACCTCTCCTCCACTGGCGCCTCCTTCAAAATATCCAGGATGGGAACACTGTCCCCTCTACACTGCTGCCCCCTGGGCCCAGCCACCAGTGTGACTATGCTGCCTTCTCGTGGGTGGCCCTGTGCCTGCCGTTACCCCATCTAATCTCTTCTCAGCCTTTCCTCAACACAGCCACCAAGATGAGCCTCTTAAAATGCAAGTCAGCATGTCAATCAGAGAGGATGATGTTACTCGTTGGGTCAAAACTGTGCTACAGTTCTGCATACATTCAGAATAAAAACCAAGGTCTTTAAAATGGCCTAAGATGCCCCATGTGAGCTGCCCTGTTGCATCTGAGACTGTTCTCCTGTGACCTGCCCCACCCAGCTCACTCACCTGCGACCACATTTCTCTTTGCTGTTTCTCAAATCCCCAGACCTTCTCATGATGAGCGCTTTTGCGCTTGTGGGGTTTCTTCTGTTTGAAACATTCTTTCTCCATACCTGTTTGGCCAACTCCCTCATTCCTCAAATCTTTGTGGATGCCTTTCTTCTCCCTGGCAGCTGGTGGTCCCATTAACTATTGAAATACAGCCACTCACCCAGCCCCCTGCCATTCTAGCATACAACATAATTGATCATTTATGACTTTTTTGTTTATTGTCGCTTCCTCCTTCTAGACGATAAGTCTCAGGAGGGCAGAGGCCTTTGTGTTCTTTGCTAATGGTTTTCTAGAGGAATTCCCATGATGTCTAGACAAAAGTATCAATCTGTGGACCAGATGGCCATTAATTGATGATGGCAACAATGGTCACTCTGGGTAAGGAAACCAAAATTTCAGATGGATTAAAACCCTTTGTCTTAAGCTGTTGTGTGAGGACTTCCAAGAGATCCGGTAATCATGGTGGTATAAAAATCCCCTGCAGGGAAAGGGAGAAAGATACTCAGTCCTATTCTCTGTCTCATTCTTTTGCTGCTAACTTGTTGCAAGAGAGTTATGATTCGTGTTTTAAAAATCTTGGACTGAACTGTTAATTTCCAGGGGATGAGGCAGACATCACAAAGAAGAATGCAGAATTGAGAAATCACTTGGGCTTTTAGGTAAAGAATTTTCTCAAGAAAATGTTCAGTAAGATCTGTTTCTAATAAATACTTACACATTCAGAGGTGTTCCAAAAACATTAAATGAAAAAGTTGCTATATTTTACTTGAATTTTGAATGAAACCAAGGATTCTTACCTTTTCATCACATTTTTTTTTTTCTAATGCACTACGTGCTCCACCAGACTGTTTGATTATAGGATAATCTGCCTTGTTTGCTTATGAAACCTTTGATGCCACCAGGGCAAAAACAGGAGACAGCTTGCCCACAGCTACTGAATAAATGGTAACTTGGGGTGATCCAGCTATTCAGAATTTTACAATAATTATGGAATCTAGTAACACTCAGCATATTGACTCTAAGATATATTTTCACACAAGCTTTAAAAAGTTCAATGTTTTGTTTCCACCAAAGATTAAGGATCATGAATTACTTTTTTTTTTTTTTTTACCTGGGTCTGAAGTTTCATCATATCTGCTTCAATTTTAAGGTTGGATTCATTCAGTTCCTTTATTTCTTCATCCAAATGCCTAATTTCTTCATCACTCTCTATTCCTGTAAAGAGTAAGACTACCTTAGTTCGAACTGAAAACTGTTAACAATTGAGTCATATGTTTAATATGTGATTTGCTACTTGAAAATGAGACTTCCATTTGAAGTGTTTTTACCAAAACAATGCATATCCAGGATTCTGAAAAAGTGGATAAGAGAAATTGCACATTTAATTTCTCGGTAAGAAAGAAAAGAGAGAGTAGAAAAGTGCCACCATTGCATGTAGCTCAGTTATGTCCCAGGGGTGCTACCAGGCGTGTTTGTATATGTGTCTTCAATTACATCTCACCGCACCCTACAGCGGGACTCGCTCCATTATATCCTCCTCACATATAAAGACACCAAGCCCAGAGAGGTTAAGTGAGGCCTCAGGAATCACTGACAGAAGTTAAATAACCTGCCCAAGTTCAAATTAAGAGGCAGAGCTGGGATTAAACCTCAAAGCCCTTGCATTCCCTTATTCAAAATGCTGCAAGGACAGTTTTATGACGAGTAATTAAATGTCTGTTTAGTTGAGTTAGACCTTAGGAACCATGACTGGAGGCAGAGCTCCGGGGCTGCTGGCAGGTGAATTAGAGTCCAGAGACACATTGGCAGAGTCTTCCACATGGTCATGGATGAGGAAAATGTAATTTAGGGGGAAGGACATCAGCTTGGGAGTTTGAATCCTGTTCTTGAACATGGGCAACTTACTTATGTTCTTTGTGCTTCAGTTTCTTCTTCTGTAAAATAGGCATGACATCTACACTGTGAGAATGAATGCAATAAAATGTAGAGAGCTAAACATGCCACAGGCTCTCAATGAATGGTGGTTATTTCCCATGATTACTTTGTAGAAGGAGTATGACTACATTTGAAAGGTTTCAAGGACCCAGGGAAGGTAGTTAATATTAAGGATGCGAGAAGCAGGATTGGAGGTAATTTTATCTCCTAGAAGAATGAGTCTGAACCAGAGTGACAATGAAGAGGGACATGTGAACTTCCACAGTGAGACTTCATAGGAGCAATTTCATGAGAGCAGGATAAAGGGTACTTGGCCTGACAATTGGTTTGAAAGAGATCTGGGCTCTTATACTTTGCTAGGGCGACTACTTTGGGAAATAATCCATTACCTCCTGAAGGTGGATGCTCACATTCTCTATGATCCTCCAATTTCTTCCTTAGGTACACACCCAAAACAAATGGTTGTACACAGGAAGCATGCATAAGGTGTACACAGCAGTATTGCTCGCCAAAAGCAAAACTTGAAAGGAAGCCACATGCCCACCAAAAACAACATGGGTGACTCTTAGTAATTTAATGGGAAGAGAAAAAAAGTAAGCCGAAAGTTACATCACATACAGCATGATAAAACAGATGGCTATTCTGTGGGTACTTACTGCTTTATTAAAAGTAACTACTTGATAAAGTGAACCATGCATGGACCAATGAAGAGAGTGTATCATAAGATTGATATAACTCTGGGCTCTAAGATTTAATGAAAAAAGGAAAACAAACCAACATATAAGACTTAGGTATCTTAGCTAGACCGGTCTGAATATGAATCAACAGTATGACATGGCTGCTAAGAAAACAACCAACAGTTACCCAGGACCATACTCATGGAACTATAGTATCTGGGACTCAGGATTCATTCTGCACTGTCCGGCTGTGTCTGGAGAATTGCACTGCATCTTGAAGCACCGTATTTTACCGGTTGGTGCACTGGTACAGGAATCTCCTCTCAGACAATTGACGGGTAAGAGCTGGGGAAGAAAGGACTGAAATATCTGGATCCTCAATAAAACACGTATTTGGAGTGCTATCAGCACTTGAAATTTTTCTGATTTGAGCAATTGAAAACTTCTATTGCTATAAATTTCTTTGACGTATTGTTTTTCTTTTCTGTCTTTTTACAGTAAAATTCCACCTCAAAGAATGCTATTTTCTTACATAATATCTGGTGAGGCAGACAAAAACCAAGGAGATGCTTGTAAAACATGAAGTGCTCTGAAGGAAGCACAGAGGGTGCTGGGGAGCCCTTCACTGGAGAAGATGCACTCCTTTCAAGACTTTCAAGATCAGAAGGAGGCAGGCCTGTGAAAAACCATCCAGGAGTTGAGCATCCAAGAGGAGGGAGGAAGTCCAGAGCCCAAACTGGGAAGGGAGTGGGTGCCCCATGGACAGCAAGACAGTTAATGGTGGGAGCAGGCCATGGGGACATCCTGGGAGCTTAGGTTTATTCCAAGTGCAACAGGAGCCAGGGAAGAGTTTTAGGTAGGGGATCTGGGATGATCGAGTTGACTTTTCACAAACGTAATTTGGAGTTTTGAGTAGAGGATAGATTGGAGAAGAGACAGAGCAGAAGCCTGAAGACCCATGGGGAGATGATTGCTGGAGTCCTGGCTGGGTATAGGGAAGTGAGGCCAAGAGAAGGAGACAGACTTAAGACCTAATCTGTAGGCAGAATTTGCAGGACTTGTGAGGGCTGGAGGTAGGGGGCGAGAGAAGAGAGGAATCAACCCCAACTGCTTGTTTCTGCCAGAGCAGGTGGGCAACTGTAGAGCTGTCTCTATGATAAGGCAGACTGGGGGGCTGAAACTTGCAGTCGGATAAATAAAAGTTCAATTTTGGCTAAGTTATGAGTGCTTGTGAGAAGACTGTTTTAAGTGACAGCCTGGATTCTTGGTTCTGGGATTACGTTAGGATTATGTTTCCCTGAGGGCCAATGTTCCTGAAGACACCCCAGACTCCTAATCAAGATGGGGCCATTTGGAAGATGCCTGGAGCTTGTGAGCGAAGATCATAAGATGAGATCTCAAAAAAGAAACAGTGTCATGGGATCTAATATGTAACAGGCTCCCCATACATGCTCATAGAATTAATCAATGAAGGAATTAATGTTTTTATTATAATTTCTGGGATCTGCGGAGCTATTTTAGCCACAGGATAAATGCAACCAATTTCTCTGTAATGTTTCCTGTTAACATATCACTTTATCTGTTTCCACTGAGTCACTTATCTGTCAAACTTCTCTCCATGCACAGTCTTTAAAAACCTTTGGATTTCACTCTGCACTTCTGAATATTAACTCATATGATCCTCATTTAAAAACCATGAAATAGAAACATTTATTACCTCGAAGTATGGATGGGAAACCAAGGTACAAAGTAAGTGGTACAGCGGGGATTCAAACATAAGCTCTCCGGTTCCAAAATATGTTCTTTTAACCATGAAAATGCTATCTTTATTCATAGATGTTGCATCTGTTTTGGAAGTATCAGTAAAATGTGTGCCCTGATGTTTACAGACATACTTCTAGTAGGGTGTTGGACTAGCTAGGTATGGCTGATGATCAAGGAAACCATATAAACTATCCACTAAATAATAATAATAATAATAATAATAATAATAATAATTGTTATTTTTGAGACAGAGTCTCACTCTGTCGCCAGGCTGGAGTGCAGTAGCATGATCTTGGCTCACTGCAACCTCTGCCTCCCAGGTTCAAGCAATTCTTCTGCCTCAGCCTACTGAGTAGCTGGAACTACAGGTGTGCGCCATCATGCCCAGCTAATATTTTTATTTTTAGTAAAGACAGAGTTTCACCATGTTGGCCAGGATTGTCTCCATCTCTTGACCTTGTGATTCACCCACCTTGCCTCCCAAAGTGCTGGGATTACAGGCGTAAGCCACTGCGCCTAGCCTCCACTAAATATTTTACTTAACCCTTCAGCGACTTTGATTCTTTATATAATTCATCTATGTAAAAGCAAGAGATTATGCTTTCTTTTATTTAATAATTCTAATGTTTAGTTGGTACTAATCTGTGCCTAATTTGCATATTTGGGGATTGTGTCATATATTATATTTTCTTTATATTCTGTATAATTATGCAAGTTATGTATATACCTGTATAGAGCAGGTATTCTCAACTTATAAGAGGCTTTAAGTCCTATAGTTATGTTTTTTTCATATTATACAAATGAAGCAATTCTATCATATTTCAAACAAATTCTATTATATTTATTGAGTGAACTTTTATTTATTTTTTATTTTTTTTTTGAGATGGAGTCTCACTCTGTTGCCCAAGCTGGAATACAGTGGTTCGATCTCGGCTCACTGCAATCTCTGCCCTCTGAGTTCAAGCTATTCTCCCACCTCATCCTCCTGAGTAGCTGGGATTACAGGCGCCTGCCACAGTGCCCGGCTAATGGTTTTTTTGTTTTGTTTTGTTTTGTTTTTTGTATTTTTAGTAGAGACGGGGTTTTACCATGTTGTCCAGTCTGGTCTTGAACTCCTGACCTCGTGATCCACCCTCCTCGGCCTCCCAAAGTTCTGGGATTACAGGTGTGAGCCACTGCACCCAGCTGAACTTTTATTTTTAAATTGGGTTTACACAACAAAATTGTACCTTTTTTTTTATTTAGGGGAAAATGAATTAATGTAAATTAGGCTATTTAGTTACTAAAGGAGTGAAGAGAGTTAATATCCAGAAAGAAATGATATATAACAATGTTTAGGACACACTATTTTGTCACATGAGAAGAGCTAGAAGGAGCTCCTAAATGCAAGACCATATACATAGACCAATTATCATAACTTCTGCTTGTTTCTACAAAGCACAGAAGGACTGGCATTCTTTCTTATACAGACGGCCTAATTTTATTATCAAGGACTAGTAAAGGTCTTTAAAAATTAACATGGCAATTTAATTACGGCAAGGATGGAGAACTAAGGATCAATTATTCTAAAATTAATGTACACATTTTTTGACATAGACCCTCCATGTTTAAACTGACTTGTGCATAATATTCCCCTAAAATATTACCTAATTCAACTAATTGCATGAATGATTTGTACCTAGTTTAAATTAATATAGTGTGCTAAAGTTAAAGCCATATGCACTTTATATTTCATTGCAATTTGATTTGATATTTTTAGTGTCTGAAGGTGTGTTCGTTTACATCTACTTTAAAGATCATCCAGAGAACAGTGATTGTGGCCTCACTTTAAGGTAAGGGATCATGAGGCACAGCATTGTTAGAGAAGGCCCCCAAATCACTTTAGGTCCTTCTTGACCTTCAACGAACCACTGACCTGAATTCAGGTGGACTTTTTCTCATGCAAAGTCATGGTAAGTTCTTAAGCTTTACAGAGCATCAGCCTCTACTTTCTTGGATTGTAAAACGTGTACTTTTCCAGTTAGTTACCTGTCCACATAGAATGACTGCACCCTGACACTTGTCAATGGGTTCAATTCAGCTCGCTGCTGCTCTATATTTTTTGAAAGCTCAGTTGAAGATGCTAGAGTATAGGGACCCTTTGAAGTGTATGTGCTCAGCCCTGCTGCTCCTGGGTCTCTGTGCAAGTCTGTTGTGGGTTCCGACAGACCACCTGCTGCTGGCCCCCTGCAAAGCTCCATCACAATTTGATGTAATGACGCCAGAGGCCTGTTTTGTTTTTATCTTTGTTAGGAGTGGCCTTGTAATTTATATTCTGTTTAGAGTATGGATGGTATTGGTGTTCTCCTAATGAGAACTCATAGGAAATATTTTTCTTCATGCACTGGGTTCCAGAAGGAGTTTTGCTCTGAATTTACTTACTACCACGTGATCCACATGGCGATTATAGCCTTCTTCTGTTGTTGACTTCTAAAAGGCAAGGTCAAACTTGCGATCCTTATTTACCCAGCGAGAAACGACTCTTCACACACGTCTTAGTGTCCTCAGGCTTGCTCCATCTTGCATTCTTATCTTCAACTTTCCTTTGTCTCATTTTTGAATTAATTTTTTTTGTTTGTTTGTTTTGAGACAGATTCTCACTCTGTTGCCCAGGCTGGAGTGCAGTGGTGCTTTCTTGGCTCACTGCAACCTCTGCCTCCAGTGTTCAAGCAATTTCCTGCCTCAGCCTCCCGAGTAGCTGGGACTACAGGTGCGTGCCGCCACACCCGGGTAATTTTTTTTGTATTTTTAGTAGAGATAGGGTTTCCCCATATTAGCTAGTATGGTCTTGATCTCCTGACATCTCGGCCTCCCAAAGTGCTGGGATTATAGGCGTGAGCCACTGCACCTGGCCTAATTAAATTTTTAACCAGCATTTAAAAAAAGTTCAGGTAGCTTTGCAGTCCGTATCCTTTAAATACTATTTGAAATGGGACGATAAATAAATACACATTAAATTGTCCCAATTTCACTGCATATGTACTTAGAGGTATTTAGGGAATGGGGAGTATTTCCAAGGAGGAGTCAGAACCTCTAGGGAAAAGCTCTTCTACTGAGCATGTGAACGTTGGAAAGACAGGAGGAGGCAGGCCTGTCCCTGGCAGCCGGGGCTTTATTCCTCCTCTGCGTGTACACTCCCCTCCTTCTGCGCTTAGTGGTGAGGACCCACGGAGGGAGAGCACCCCCGCCAAGGACCGCTTTAAATAAAGCAGATGAAGGCCTCGGAGGGAAACAGTAGGAAGCTCGAGTGCTTTCCCTCCCTTGGATACGGCATATCTTCTTTTTAAAAATCACACACACAAGTTAAAAAGATTGAGCAATGCTTTCAGGGAAAGTAACAACAGTGAAAGTCCCCAGCTCAATTCCAGTCATGTGCCAAAGATGCCATCAAATAAAGTCTCCAGAGCAAAATAATTGCTCTGCCATTGTTTCTCAAATGCTTTGGAATGATCTTTGATGGAAAACAACACAGGCCCCAGATAATGCTGCTTAGAAATCTCAAGAAA
>NC_045440.1:52892765-53020265 GCF_002776525.5 Piliocolobus tephrosceles
AGAATCTCTATAAAAATATCATGTTGAGCACAGAAGAACACAATTGAAAGATTCAAACACAGATGCCAGAAATTGCTTCCTGAATTTTTTATAGCGGATTTATACCAGAAAAATGTGCACATACACACACACGTACACACAAACACACACGAGAGAGAGAACACACATGTGAGAGAGACTGAAGGACACAGCTTCCACTGGTGTATCTTTGTTGCTGTTGTTTTGTTTAGAGATAGGTTCTCTTGCTGTTGCCCAGGCTGGAGTACAGTGGCACTATCATATCTCACTACATCAGCCTCGATCCTGGGCTCCTTGTCTCTACAATCCTCCCATCTCAGCTTCCAGAGTAACTGTGACTACAGGTGTGCACCAACACACTGGGCTTTTTTTTTTTTTTTTTTTTTTTTTTAAGAGATGTGGTCTGGCTGTGTTGCCCAGGCTGGTCACAAACTCCTGACCTCAAGCAATCCTCTATACTTGGCCTCCCAAAGTGCTGGGATTACGGGCATAAACCGGCATGCCCTGCCAACCACCAGTGTATCTTAATCCATCATACCCCACAGCCTGACTTTCTCTGTTGGAGATCACTCCTTATTTAAAAATAAGGAAGACACCAAAATATTGTTTTTTAAACAAGGTTATAATTTTAGTTCAAATCTGAGGAAACCTTTCTTCTTGTACATTAACATTATGCTTCCCATCTAGTGAATACTTTGACACACGAAACCCTTTAGGGAGCCAGGGTCTACACCCTGGAGGAGGTGGTGACAGCCAGCCCTGCACTCTTACCCCCAGTTGCTTTGAGCTTGATGGTCATGAGTTCTTCAGAAACCTTGCCCTTTTTGATAGCTTGTGCATTGAGAGGACATCCAGACAAGCTGTGAAAATAGAAATTGTACTAATGTATGACATGTATATTATTTCTTATAAACATTAAGATGTTTTATTCACAACCTACTATTCGTGTTTTTGCTGCCGATTAATTACATTATAACCCATAGTCTCTTTGTAGAGAGTAATGAATACACACCCATTAAAGCAAAGGCAAAATGCCCTCAAATAATGTAAAATGTTTTGCTTTCTTTCCTTAAATCAAGGTACAAATAGTTAGTGCTGACACACAATTATTATTTAATTTATTTTGTTAAATTGCTATTCATCTGCATTTAAGTATGTTCTTTTGTTTAGTAGTGGTTACTTTATTTTCTGTAAATGTGAAATTGTACATGCATATTATGAATAAGAATTGTTCCCAATTAGTCAAAATTCCATGAGTAATAAAGCAGAATCTAGTTCTTCCTGCCTTTATGTAAAATGTTCCTTGATCTTTGTAGAATTACTCAAATTAATCCAAGCCAAAATAAAGCCCTATCCCACGCCCCCATGGCAAATTCAGTTTGGTTATGGGAAAGTTTTTATTTTTTTTCTTTAACTTTTACAACATTTTTCATTAAAAAAAAATCTCTACCCTGGAAGGAGAATAAGAGGAGCCGCCACAAGTGTATTCAGAGGCAGTCACTGCAGAGGCAGTCTACTACACTGCAGTGGTGTTTCTAACCCTTTCCATTTAGCAGTGGCACTCTTCAGCAGGGTTTCTTTCCCTTAATGTCATCTGTTTTATTTAAATTGCACCAGCATGATAAATGACAACATTGAAGAAAACTTGCTTTTCATCATTTATGATCAGATAATTTTGTTGTTCTATCCAGCCATTAATTCTTTTGCAATCTTGCTGTGTTTTCGTAGAAACAATTTTTAGATCAAAATAGTGATGCTCATAATCAGTCATTTAAAGTCTTTTTTTCTGCAGAAAGTTGGTTACAACTCATCTGTAAAGCAATCATTTCACCCTGAAGCTTGGGACATTTGGCAGAGTGAAAGAAAATATTTCTGAAGCAAAGCCCTTAAAAAATGTGTGCTTAATTACTGTAGTTTTTCAAGAATACTAATTATTCTACACTGAGTCTATGAAATATGAAAAATAATAGACATATGCTATTACATATATAGAAAAGGGTATGCAGTTTGCCTAATTTGATAAGCTATACATCTGTTTTACGGGGAGTTTGCACGTCTGTCTTGTTTTATGTCACATATTGAATTCTGAGAAAATAATCATGAATATTTATTTGGCAAACTGGATATTCAAAGGTGACCTTTAGTAAGTCCATTTGTAACATAATGGATATTAATATCTCATTAGAACTTCTCTGATCCTCACCCTTAAAGGATCTACTCTGTTCAGACAACATGCCGGAAAACTTTCAGGGTGACACAGTGTTGTGGAAAAGTTAATGAAGCTTCCATCAATAATTACATGACTTAGAAGCAAAGAATATAGTTATGAAAGAGAGGCTTTGCTTCCAAAATGCCACTTGATTTTGTATCTTCCAATGTAGAGTTTTCATATCTTCCAGAATGTAAAATGAATCTTAAATTTAAAAAAAAATGGGCAGGAAAAGCATTTTAAAAGTTCTTTTTCCTTTTGAAGGCAGATGTTAAGAGGCTGAGGTATTTGGCTCCATATTAGAACGGCAGAAAAAAAATGTGCCTTCTATGGTTTTGACCAAAATTACCATTCTATTATGACATAGTGAGGGTTTTTTTTTTTTTTTTTTTTTTTTTTTGAGGTAGAGTCTCACTAAGTCACCCACGCTGAAGTGCACTGGTACAATTTGGCTCACTGCAACCTCCACCTCCTGGGCTCAAGCAATTCTCCTGCCTCAGCCTCCTGAGTAGCTGGGATCATAGGTGCGCACCACCACACCTGGCTAATTTTTGTATTTTTGGTAGAGACAGGGTCTCACCATATTGGCCAGGCTGGACTCAAACTCCTGACGGCAAGTGATCTGCCTGCCTTGGCCTCCCAAAGTGCTGGGATTACAGGCGTGAGCCACGGTGCCCAGCTGCAATTTTAAATTATATCTTCCTCTGCCTTCTTAAAGCAAAATAGCAGGTGATACAATGTATGTCGTGAACATAATTGCTTACAATATATTAATAAGCTTCAATAAAATCACAAAGATATGGCGTAGCACTAAATGAGTTCTATCAATCACAGGACTTCTGATTTTAAAGCTAAAAATATCCATAATTGTGTGTGTGTGTGTCAGTGTGTGTGTGTTTTAACATATCAGTTATCTTCTCAGATTGCTATTTTTTTCAAAGGAAATATTTTGTCATATAGAGATTTAAAGCAAGGTTTGAAAGTAGTTATTATATAAATATAATATGGATATAGTGTGTGGGTCAAATTGTTCTTAACCATCCTACAAAGTGTGTTTTGTAATTATTCCCATTTTGGTTGAGAAAATGTCTATGCACTGGTGCCTGTGACACCTCAGCTTGGTGCCTGGCCCATGGTGAGGACCCACCATTAAACCTTAGGGGAAGCAGGATGACACTGGCTCTAGCATGCCAACCTGTATTCAAAGCAATTCCATAACTTTCTTGTGCTTGTTTCATCTTCTGTTAACTGAGGATAATTATAATACCTGTAGTTCACAGGGTTTTGTAAAGGTTTAAAGGAATAAACCATGCAAGCCACTTCTAACAGTGCTGTCTATGGGCGAGAACCCCAAATACGTGTCAGCTATTTTTAGGTAACAAGTGATAGGAAAGAATACGAACAACCTCAGAGATTTCAGAACCAAACTTGTAACATATAAAAGCCAGTTGTGAGTTATATTCCAAGTCATATAAGTCATCCTGCATATATACACATAGGCTTAATATTATCTTCACAAACAGGAAAGGCGATCATCTGTGTTGAACCCCTACTGTGTGCCAGGCGTAAGCCAGGTGTTTTGCGATATTGTTCCATTAAATTCTATACATAGGCCTGGCACAGTGGCTCGTGCCTGTAATCCCAGCACTTTGGGAGGCCAAAGTGGGCGGATCATTTGAGTTCAGGAGTTTGAGAGCAGCCTGACCAACATGGTGAAACTCCGCCTCTACTAAAAATACAAAAAATTAAATGGGTATGGTGGTCCCAGCTACTTGGGAGGCTGAGATAGGAGAATTGCTTGAACCTGGGAGGCGGAAGTTGTAGTGAGCTGAGATAGCACCACTGCACTCCAGCCTGGGTGAGAGTGAGATTCCGTCTCAAAAAAAAAAAAAAAAAAAAAAAATTATATGCACAGAAAAGAGAGTTTTCCACCTTAAAGAGAATACCCCACATTAAATACAGTCTCTTAAATATTTGAAATCACAAGAGAAATTCAATTCCATTAAATTCTACACATAGAAAAGAAAGAGTATTCCACCTTAAAGAGAATACCCCAAATTAAATCCAATTTCTTAAATATTTTAAATTGCAAGAGAACTTTTGAGTCAAGAATGCTGAAATCTGAATTACCTTTGTCTACATTCTTCACTGCTTTCCATCTCCTAGAAAATAAAGCCTTGGAGGCTGAGTGCGGTGGCTCATGCCTGTAATCCCAACATTTTGGGAGGCCAAGGTGGGCAGATCACCTGAGGTCAGGAGTTCGAGACCAGCCTGGCCAACATGGCAAAACCCCACCTCTACTAAAAATTAAAAAATTAGCCTGGTGTGGTGGTGTGCACCTGTAGTCCCAGCCACTCAGAAGGCTGAGGCAGAAGAATCATTGAACTGGGGAGGCAGAGGTTGCAGTGAGCCGAGATTGAGCCACTGCACTCCAGCATGGGTGACAGAGTGAGATTCTGTTTCAAAAAAAAAAAAAAAAGGAAAATGAAAAAAAGAAAGAAAGAAAATAGTACCTTGGCGTTAATATTGCAGCCTATATTTTTGAAATCAGAATTTTGTTTCTCTCATTACGAAATACATAATATGTAAACAGCTACCTACGATGTGTATTTGCAGTTTAAAGGATATTCTTTTTTTAGAGATGGGGTCTTGTTCTACCACCAGGCTTGAGTGCAGGGGAGCAATCATAGCTCACTGCAGCCTCAAACTCCCAGGCTCAAGCAATCGTCCTGCCTCAGCCTCCTGAGTAGCTGGGACCACAAGCATGTACCACCACCAATAAGCACTACTTATTTCCCCACTCCACTGTTAGTGGGCACCAAGGCTGTTTCCAGCGTGGAGTTAGTAGAGCAGCACTGCTCAGATGTGGTCAGACAGACCTCCAGGTTCTCATAGGCAGAGATCCTCTGGGCATAAGTCTGGCTGTGTGCTGGGGCAAGTGCATAGTTCAGTTTTCAACTTGAGTCTTTAAAGACAATTTGCTTCTTAAAGTGGCACTACCAGTTGCTCTGCCACCCACAGAGTGTGGGAGTATCTGTTGCTCCACATCCTCACCAAGCCTTGGCATCATCATTTAAAACTTCTCCACTATTTTTAAAGATAACTTCATTATTGCTAACTGAGGGATGTGCTCACCACAGTACAGCATTAATATTTCATTAGCAATATCAATATTGATATTACTGAGGTCATTACAAGGAAGTCAAGCTACCGTACAGTGAATGTGCCATTAGGCACACTTGATTTGTGAGTGAAGTTCCTGAATATGAAATAATAATTCAAACTCAGAATAAAATAATGTGTGCTATTGTAGACATAGGTCTACATTTGAAAACCATCAAAAAATAAAGCACTTGAAAAAGTCAAGTTTTCTCCATAAACAGGTTTTACTGAATATTTAAACACCTTCAAACAAGCAATTCCTGGAAAATAAAAAAAGGCTTTATTCTCTGATATCATCCATATATATCTTTAGAACTGAGCAAAATCTCAAAAAGCCCCAATTTTGCTCAATGTTTACACTGCTCATATACAAAACATCAATGGTTTCCTAAAGCTTCATTGGATTTTAAACCAGCATCATGTACAGTGGCCCAAAAGATGAGACAGGACCCCACTGATGGCAGAAATATGTAGGGAAGCTTCTAATCTTTTCCTTTAGGTGGAATGTGAACCAAAAAGCTGGACAAAGATTACTATTGCCCAACAAAGGGCTTGGTTGAATACGTGACACTCGGTGGTAAAGGAATTCAGTCACTGGGAACTACAAAAGGGTTTCCATATCTCCTGTATCCTGCTGCTCACTTTGCAGTCACTGTGGCATTTTCTTTCTGGCTGCTGCGGATGAGTCACACCCTCCCAGTAGCAAAGTAACTACAATTTTGGCCCCAAATTGAGCCAGTCCATAAGACAGGGGGAATTCTATAAATACATAAAGTGAAAGTTTGCAATTATATAACATAATAGAAGAGATATCACGACTTGGAACTGAAGTAAACCATTAAATGACTGAACCATTAAGAAATAGCAGCCTAAGCAATATTTTAGAATACAAATAAAACCAACTCTACATTTTCTAGAGCACTTGAAAACTGTGTAGTAATTTTAAGAAATAGAGAAAATAACATTTTTCATTCTTCATGCTCATCCAATATCTATATAACAAGACTTCATGTTATGATATCTCAACTGTTACAGTGAACAACCTTTAGGGGGTTGTTCACAACCCTCTCCCCAAGGCAGCCTAGGTGACACACTACTAGGTGATCACAACACTACAACAAAAAGACAGAAAACTCATGTTACCTTCGGTGAGTGACAAAAACATTATTTACATGGCCCAGCCCATTGCAGCCTGGCAAGGGACAATGTGGTAGCTCTTGCTTGTTCAGTTTCCAGGAAAGGGAGGCTCCATTGAGAGGATTCTCCTTCTGTCTCTTGGCAGCCAGAGGACAGCCAGAAGCTGTGCGGTGTGACGTGTATTTACCTGATATGTGACCTTGGCCATCACAACCTATCACAGGACATCTAGAGAGAAAGCAGAGACATTACCAGCCGGGAAGAAGGCAGTGATAGTCCTATGCTCTCCAGAGAACAAGCCATGCAATTATAGAGTTTTAATAAAAGATGCCAACATAACTAGCAAAACAGCATTGCATAAGCAGGCTCTGAGCTACGCGATTTTCACGTACTATCTCACTTAATATTCACTACGATCTACTGGGTAGAGAGTATTATTTTCCCATTTTGCAGATGAGGAATAACGAGGCTTAGAGAGCTCAGGTAACTTGCCGCCCATTTTATAAGAAGTAGAGCCAAGTTCATGCCCACACTTTTTAGGTCTAGAGCCAATCACATAAAGACTATGTTATGTTGCTTCCAAGGACCAAAGGTATAACACGTTAACTGTCTTGACAGATGCTACATAGCACATTACTCATAGAATTGGAATTTAGGTTTCTAAATGTTTAAATATTGCATTTAGAACTGTTGTTGAGAAAACAACTTAAATTTCTATGTGTATATCTGCATATATCATCCATGACCTTCCTTAGAGGAAGGAATTCAATTTAGATATAATTTCTCTTTAAGCAAAATTAAAGTTTCAGGGGAAAAATGCTGCCATATTTATTAGTGTATAGCACTTCCACAATACTACTTTCCTTTAAAACAATTGAGAAATGTGTGAAACTGTTTTTGTTTAAAAAAATCTTTTGCATTATCAAAGAGCTGTGGAAATGTAGCTATAAACTGGAAACTTTTCTCAAACCACCAAATAGTTCGACTCTTGCTTATATTTAACAGGGCACACCTTCCCGGAAAGTCAATCTATGTTCAATTGTATCCCAACCAAGGTCCCTCCCATTTTGCCAGCAAGAGACAGCTGACCCCCGTGTCTCAACTGTTGCACTTACTTCAGTTCAGGGTCTTCTTTTTCTTCCTTGGTAGGGGTCATTTTGACACCACCTTTCCTTGCACGAGGGCATCCGGACAAGCTGAAATAGGGACCCGACAAAGAACAAAATAAAATTATGTGATCTCTCTGACTGCTGCCGACAAGTTCATTTCCACATCTCAGAAATAGGATTAATCCTACCTCCTGTGGGAAGCATAGTTTCCAGTCACGTGCCCCGAGCCATCGCAGCCTGGGGTTGGACACCTGGAAGGCACAGGAAGAGAGCATGGGCCAAGAGGTTGTAGTGGAGGGAGCGGGGGTCACACCCCAATTATTTAGGTTCTTTGGTAATCACATTAATGTTCCAAGTCTCTGCAGTTCACATGGAGGGAGGCGGGGTCACACAGCCAAATATAACTAAAAACAATGAGCTGCTTTTTGTGTGAGACTGTTTTTGCTTAAATATAATTATGTTTTGGTTAATAATCAATTTAAATATCTTTTAGGATATATGACTACTGAGTGACAATGGATTAGTTGTTATTTATTGTACATTCTTTTTTTTAAACCTCATATAGAAGGGACTTGAATCAGTCCACAACCTTTTGCTGGACTTCTGTCTATATCATGCAAAGCTCTTACCTTTTATGTAAAAAGAAAAGTTTTCCAAATTATTATTATTATTATTGAGATGGAGTCTTGCTCTGTGGCCAGGCTGCAGTGCAATGCTGCGATCTTGGCTCACCACAATCTCCAACTCCCAGGTTCAAGTGATTCTCCTGCCTCAGCCTCCCAAATAGCTGGGATTACAGGCACACACCACCACACCCAGCTAATTTTTGTATTTTTAGTAGAGACAGGGTTTCACCATGTTGGCTAGGCTGATTTCAAACTCCTGACCTCAGGTGATCTGCTCATCTCGACCTCCCAAAGTGCTGGGATTACAGGCATGAGCCGCTATGCCCGGCCTCCAAATGATTTTTATGAATAATTTATTTTCTCTGATATGCTGTGCCACTATGATAATACATTGATTTCAGATGAACAACAGTGATACATGTGAAGTGCAGAGACTTGGAACGTTTATGGGATTACCAAAGAACCTCAGTAATTTGCACCTGGTCTGTCCTGCCTCATGGCCCAAGTTAAACAGTCTTTGGGGAAAATCCATCAATAACTACATCAACAATCAACCATTAAATCTGGAATGAGAAAAGTGAAAAACGACAGGGAATCCAATTTCTACTAGGAATGCTGATTAGGAATAGGTTTCAAAATATTCTTAAATATAAAAGTTTATGTAGACTTTCACCTTTTTGTTGTCTTTTTTAGAAAATCCCAAATACAAACAAAAACTAGAGGCCATCACAAAATATTTGCTTTTCTGAATGCACACTGTGGTTCAGATCAAAAGTTCCATTTGAGAAAAACGATAATCCAAAGAAAAATGTGTTTACTATCCCTTTTCTTCAATTCAATTCCCCTGAACTTTCACAGAATTCATTTATATTCAAGTCTGCGTCAGAAAATAGGGAATAAATGCCTTTTTTTTTTTTTTTTCAAATGTAATATAAAATGAGCATGCATCTCTTCCGGCTAACCAGAGCAACCTACATTGAGTCTTTTATCAACCATTTAAAGACATAATATGTATCCTCCATAATAAGAAAGTTTTACATGCTGGTCTTTCTCTATTAACATTTTTTAGTAAAAAAGTGGTTTTATAGCATATTGATATGGAAATATCTGTGCTGAATAACAGCTTTTGGGCATTCCCCATGAATATCTGTTTTTTTTTTTTTTTTTTTTTTTTGAGACGGAGTCTTGCTCTGCCACCCAGGCTGGAGTGCAGTGGCCAGATCTCAGCTCACTGCAAGCTCCGCCTCCCGGGTTTACGCCATTCTCCTGCCTCAGCCTCCCGAGTAGCTGGGACTACAGGCGCCCGCCACCTCGCCCGGCTAGTTTTTTGTATTTTTTTTAGTAGAGACGGGGTTTCACCGTGTTAGCCAGGATGGTCTCGATCTCCTGACCTCGTGATCCGCCTGCCTCGGCCTCCCAAAGTGCTGGGATTACAGGCTTGAGCCACCGTGCCCGGCCTCCCCATGAATATCTAAACAAGAAGTCAATAAAATGTCTCTTTGATTTTTCTTGCATGGAAGAAATTTTCTTGTATGGAAAAAATATATCTATGGAAAAAAACCAAAGACATTACTTATTAGAAAGCTGCATAAAATATTAAATAATGAGTATTGCTATAGGATGTCTAAATTTACATATTTTCAGTGTATTATCGACATTTTTCTAGAAGTTAGTTTTAGAGAAAATATTTAAGAGACCCAATAGCTATAATTAAGATGTGGCAATGTAGAAATTTAGAGCTGATTCAGTAGGATATTTTGGTACATCTCACTCTTCAGTCTGTTAATTATTAGTCTCTACTTACTACTTATATTTTAGTCTAGAAAACTGCAAGTCAATAAAATGACTTCTAAAATCCACACTGACACAGTAAATTGTACTTTACACCGAAAATGAGAAAAGTGGCCAGGCACGGTGGCTCACGTAATCCTAGCAGTTTGGGAGGCTGAGGCAGGCAGATCACCTGGGGTCAGGAGTCCGAGGCCAGCCTGGCCAACATGGTGAAACCCTGTCTCTACTAAAGATACAAAAAGTACTCGGGTGTGGTGGTCGCATGCCTGTCATCCCAGCTACTCAGGAGGCTGAGACAAGCAATCGCTTGAACCTGGGAGGCAGAGGTTGCAGTGAGCCGAAGACTGTGTCATTGCACTCCTGCCTGGGTACCTGGGCAACAAGACCGAAACTCCATCTCAAAAAAAAAGAAAAAAGAAAGAAAATGAGAAAAGCATATTTCATAGTTTCTTTTACTATCTTTGGTACTAAGATTCCAAATTTTCATATCTGTCCATTATCACATCTTCTTTCCTAAACTTAGTTTTTAAAATTTTTAGATAAAAATATTTTAAACAACTTGAAAAACTGAAAGACTAACAAAACACTAAGAAAATATAATACGTCAAATGTTACATGTTTTTTAGACACCAAACGCTGATGCTGCTACCTATGTATATTGTTTTACCAGTAGATGTAATAACACTCATATTTTCTAATGCTTTATTATTTGTAAAAAAATTAATTAGTTTTGTTTAATCCTATTTCTTTATCTTTTAAAATTTATGCCCTATCATATTTCTAAGGAGGTAAAATGTAGATTATAAATGTTTATTGTTCTATATGTAATGTAATAAGATATGAAAATAAACAAATAAGAACTTTGTATTAAAAGAAGATGAGCAGGAAAAATGAAATCACTAAGTAAAAGTTAATATACATGTGACTTTGAGATCTTGTAGATGAGGCAGGAATGAACCCAAACTGTTTTTGGCACCCAAAGTGAAAGGCAGTTGTATGAATCAAAATACTCAGCAGGTTAAGAATTATGCAATTTCCTTAACATTAAATGGCAGGTATGCTTTGTGACACCTTCACAGGTCTGATTTAATACATAGATTCTGAAATTTACAGAAAAAAGTATTGTGTTTATTACATCACTCTTTTAAAAAATATTATACAATACAAAGCTCCCAAAGCAAGCAAATTAACTAAATTAAATTACAGTGATTTTGTTTCAGTCATCCCAGCGCTTTAGTGAGAAAGTGCATTTGCTGTGATCTCAGCAGGCAGGACATACTGCTTGTTGCTGATCACTTGGGCAATGAATGGGCATTGAACGAGAGGGTCCTACCGTGTGGACGAAGGGCAAGCCGGCCACGCTTCCCGCACTTACTTAAGCTCCTGGGAGTTGGCAGCCATGAGGGATTTTAGAGTCTTATCTGCTAAAGGACATCCAGAAACACTAGAGAGGGATGAGGAAAAAAACACAACACAACACTGACATATACAAATCTGAGTCAAATGGCGTTCTGAGTAGTGAACATAAGTTAAATTATTGGTGACTGGGGATTGGGAAAAAAAAATAACTGGCTTTGAATCTGGCTTTTCTTTTCTCACCAGTCTGGGCTGGTGGCACTTCAACTGTTTCTCATAGACTCAGAGTTTCTGTTTATCAAATGAATGACTTCAGCCCAATGAGACTCCCCAGCTCTAACGCTCAGGATGCAATGATCACCCACACACAGAGTCCGTTCCTGCTGCACAACCAGGTGATGGTGCTTTTCCAAAGGGAAGACAAATCCCATCAATGGAGATAGTAGGTGGAAAGATTAAAGCAGCCCCTCTGCACTGTTTAATCTCTCGAATGCCTCAATTTGTTATTTGCCCAGGGTTGAGGGTATTACTTTCCCTAGGGCAAATGGTCTATTTGAGTCACGCTGTTGTATTTATTCCTCATTCCACATGAGTCCTCAAGCCACACAGAACCGAAGCCTGACATGAACTCAACTTTTCACTTATAACCTGGAGTACAGGATCAGAAAACCATTTTGATCAAGAATCATGATTTTTAGATCACATAATTTTATTTCTGACAAACCAAATAAACCAAAAACCCAACCAACTCACTCTCCATTTCCTGCTTCAGATAATACACAGCTAGAAAGGGTGAGAATAAGTATTTAAAATAGAACAAGACCATGAAAATCTGACTGCACATGAAGTCATCGGGTACCTGCGATGAGACGCATAGTTTCCTGTCACGTGGCCACTTCCATCACATCCTGGTGTTGGACAGCTGAGTCAATAGAAAATACATCATTAGAGACAAGCGCATTTCACAGGTTAATTTCCTCTGCCCAGTAGATTATGGAGGAGGTAGCTTCTCTGTGGCAGATAAGTTAACACAGTATAGGACATGCAGAAGCTAGTGTATCAAGGATTTATATTATATAAGAACCAGTGGACTACCTAAAAGAAAACTAAAAATCATAGCATGATGAGTTACTTCCTTAAGTATCTGTTTCAACATCACATTCGATTATTTGATTCCATTGATGTGGGAAAGTGATGTCCTAGTGATGTTGTGAGTTAGCAATCAAAGATGTTTCAATTCATTTGAAAAATATATATGTTGCTGGGTGTGGTGGCTCACGCCTATAATCCCAGCACTTTGGGAGGTGGAGGCAGGTGGATCACCTGAGGTCGGGAGTTCGAGACCAGCCTGACCAACATGAATAAACCCCGTCTCTTCTGAAAATACAAAATTAGTCAGGTGCGGTGGCGCATGCCTGTAATCCCAGCTACTAGGAGGCTGAGGCAAGAGAATCGCTTGAACTCGGGAGGCGGACACTGTGGTGAGCCGAGATCGCACCACTGCACTCCAGCCTAGGCAACAAGAGTGAAACTCTGTCTAAAAAAAAAAAAAGAAAAAAAAAAAAAAAAGAAAAAAAAGAAAAGAAAAAGAAAAACACATATGTTATAAAAAATAAATATTAGAAACCCACGTTTTACTATGATACCAGCACCAATTGTATGACATATTCCAGAAAGAAATTTTTGTGAGTTTTTAAGAGCAAGGCAGCCTAGTAACTTTATAAACATTTTAGAAAACACTGAAAACCTTTGACTAAAATGTAAACTGATATTTTAGGTGGGAAAGTTGCTAACAGTATGAAGCAGGCAGGAAGTTTAGTCTGTAAAGCATTCAAGCAATTTCAACCAAAGCTTGAAGCCAGCAAAGACAACTATTAATTCACCATTGGCCTAAGAATAGGCTCTCAGGCCATCTGCCAAGAATCTCTCTCCATTAAGATCTGTGCTCCTGCATTTCATTTTATCTCAGAACCTGGTCATGTCCTGTCCACCTTATGTGTGTTGTAAAAATAATGTAATCAGCTACTCAGGAAACTGAGGCAGGAGGATTGCTTGAGCCCAGGAGTTCGAGGTTTCAGTGAGCTATAACTGTGCCACTGTACTCCAGCCTGGGTGACAGAGTGAGACCCCGTCTCTAAAATAATAATAATCATGAAAGAAGGTAGTTAGGAAGCAGTTTTCTTCCACAATTAATAGATTCCTTGGTTTCTCAGTCATTTAGTTTCCTCTGATGGTGTTCAAAAGTCACTCATTTGTAATAAGCGGGTGGAACCCAGCCTACTCAGTGTTATTTGCGGTGGTGTCAATAATCAGACGGGAACATCAACTATGCCAGTCATGCATCTGCTCTTTTTTTGACATCCTGCCTAAAGCAAGGCCTTATCCAGATATACAGAATACAGGTTTTAGCTTTTTGAAGGGACATTTTGGGATAGACTAACACTATTCCTATATTTTCTGAGTTATCACTTTCTAAGTATTTTTATTCCTGTGATCCACTTTCCAATCATTTTCAGGTATCTAAAGAAACTATAAGAGTTACAGCATTCCCATCTTTCAAAGGAATGGTTGATTTTCAGGGTCTGATCCAAGCTAAGTCATTCTGTCTCCTTTCCCCATCCCTTTTCCTGGATGAGATATCAGAAAAAAAAACTGTAAAAGCTATAAATATAAGCTAAAAAGTAAAGACAAAAACCAGTTATTAACATTTTTACTGAGTTATCTTGCAAGTGCCATTCACTCACTAAATGTAAAAAAATCTTTTCTGAACATTATACAACTGGAATATACAGAGAGGTGTTTCAATTGCTTGGGAATTCCCACTTTAGAAATATATCGCCACCTAGTGTTAAAAATAGCATTGCATTTTGTATATATGTTAATTTTTTTTTTTTTTTTTTTTTGAGATGGAGTCTCGCTTTGTCACCTAGGCTGGAGTACAGAGGCTCAATCTTGGCTCACTGCAACTTTTGCCTCCTGGGCTCAAGTGATTCTCCTGCCTCAGCCTCCTGAGTAGCTGGGATTACAGGCGTGTACTGCCACGTCCGACTTATTTTTGTGTTTTTAGTAGAGATGGGGTTTCACCATGCTGGCCAGACTGGTCTCGAACTCCTGACCTCAGGAGATCCACCCGCTTCCGCATCCCAAAGTGCTGGAATTACAGGCATGAGCCTCCACGCCTGGCCTATTTTATATTTTTAAGTTACGCCCATTAATATTGCCAGGAGAAGCCAAGAAGTGCCAGCGGTTTTTAAACATCAGCTATAAATTACCTATAAAATATAATAATAAAATATTCATTTAATTAGCTGATAATTTATTTTTAAGTTTGGCGGTATTAAAAGTTCAAGAAATGAAGAAAGAACTGGAGACAACGTTATACAGGGAAAAGTTGCAGTTTAGAATTTTGATAGCTAGACTAAATTCCAAATCTAGAGTGAAATATCTTACATAATGACATGTGCCAATATTAGTTGGGTGATATATTTTGGGAAGGTTTTCAGATGAAAATATAAAAATTGGAAGAAAGAAACTAACTAGTTTTCTCAATAAGTGGCGCTGAAACCATAAGGAAATTCTAAGATAATTAGTGACATCCAAAAAGTCCTAATGCAAACAAAGTTTTTGATAAGTAATCAAGGTATTGTTAGAAACACAAAATAAAATATAATAAGGACAGGGTGACATGGAATGTAGTATGACTTTTACAAAACAAATATACCAAGGCAGACACATGCAAATAAGTGATAGCCATCAAAGCACTCACCCTGTCTAAAATGCGTGAATTAGGCTGGGCACAGTGGCTCACGCATGGAATTCAGCATTTTGGGAGGCCATGGCGAGTGGATCACCTGAGGTCAGGAGTTCGAGACCAGCCTGGCCAACATGGCGAAACCCCGTCTCTACTAAAAATACAAAAATTAGCTGGATGTGGTGGTGGGCCCCTGTAATCCCAGCTACCCAGGAGGCTGAGGCAGGAGATTGAACCTGGGAGGTGGAGCTTGCAGTGAGCCAAGAACACACCACTGAACTCCAATCTGGGAGACAGAGCAAGATTCTGGCTCAAAATAAATAAAATAAAATAAAATAAAATGGATGAACTATGAGGCCTCTGAGATAATAATTTGTTAAGAATTTTTGGAATGATTATATTCCAAAAATCATTCATAATCTTTTTGAAATCCTTCCTCTTTTATATTTACCTTCACACCATGGAGAAGTGCCCTTTGCAAAATAATCATGCTTCATTTTTCTGACCCAAAATGGTATTGCAGGTTAATTTTCAATCTTTTGCACTACCTTTAGTTTGGGATGACTTTTATCAATTTCCAACAATCTACCTTCAAAGGATAAAAATTTGCCATTTTTGAAGATATTAAAAATAACACATGGAAAAAAATATACACAAAGATGAAAAGTTTCTAACAGCAGGTCCACGTGGGAAAAGGTGTCTGGCTGGCCTATGTGGCTTCTAAGGAGTTTCTAAAAAGTTAGAAGTGGCTTCTAAGGTCTCAAGTCACTGAACCTGAAACAGTGTTCAATCCGATTTAAGTTCCAGCATGTTTGGAACCATCCTTTACCATCAACCACCAAGCCCTAGGCAGACATCAAGTTTATAAGGGAGCATGCTATTTCAGCCAGTAATGTTTGCCTACAAAATCCTTCGGGAATGCAGAGTCTAAGCTTATTTTAAAGTCATTCACATGTCAACAGGGCAATCCGATGACAGACTGGGAATAATTTTTACTGAACACCTACTATGTGCAAGGCCCTGTTGTTGGCACCTGCATTTGAAATGTATTGCCTGCTCCCAAGTCACTGTCCATGTAGATGGGTAAATAAGAGGTTGCACAGTGCATATTACACACCAATGGTGTGGACAAGGTAGAGAAGAGGAAATAAGGGGAAATAAGAGGTTGCACAATAAATATTATGAACCAATGATGCGGACAAGGTAGAGAGCAAAGACAGAGGAGAGAAGACCCCCAGCACCCACTTTGTGCCCTCTGAGGCTTTGTTCTTGGTGAGGGAGGCAGAAAATAGAGTGAAGTGAAGAAAAGATCTGGGAATGGGAGCATCAGGGCTGGGGGTGGGGAAGCACAATAGCCTGAAGGCCTCTCACATAAGTGATGTTTGAGAGAAGAGCTGTGCTGAGGGAGGAGAGGATGTGGGCCCTGCAGAGGCCTTGGACACAGCATTCTGGGCAGAAGGAACAGCAGGCCTAATGCCCTGCCTAATTCCTGGAGTGCTTAGGGGAAGCAAGAAGCACAAAGCGGGAGGCTGGGGGAGGGGAGCACTCACTGCTCCTGTGGGGTGGTGGGTGGACATGTGGAGGTCACAGCAGAGTGGCAGCCAAGGAGTCCTCAGCAAGAGTGAGTGCAGATAGCAGGAAGGAAGGGTTCCAGGATGGAGCTTAGAGGCACCCTACTCTTTAGATGACTACACATGAGTCTAGAAGGGCTAGCAGTGAGATGAGGGAAGAGTCCAGAGGTGAGGCATCCTAGAGGCCAAGTGTAGACAGTGGATTGTGGAGGAGGGAGATCAGTTCTGTGGCATCCTGCTGCCTGTCAAGTAGGAAAAGGAGGCTCCAGGACCAAGATCCTGACAGGGGAAGGGGATGCTGAGGGAACGAAGGTCCCTGGAGATCTGTCTGGGAAAGATTCAGGAGGGAAACTGCCTCACACAGTAGCAACAACTTTCTGGATATGTTCAACTGGAAACGGAAGGGGAGACAGAGTCCAGGTGGAAGCTGGGTCAGGAGAGGTTTTTACAGTTTTTTTTCTTTGAAAAGTTTAAACATATTTTTGATGAGGGATATAGAAGAGAGGGTACAGGCCTGTCCTAAGTGGATGCGTTACTCCTTGCTATAAACTCTCATTAACTGACAGCTTTAAATAGATTTATATATGAGTAGATTTGATTAATATTTAATCACACATGGGAAACAGTTTCCTGCATTTCATTCATTCATTCACCCGCTAGTACATAACTCGTACTTACTGCCTTCGGGTACCCTGCCCTTTAAACTCTTCTGGGCCTCAGAACGCCTTTGAAAATGTGATGAAAACCAGTAACTCCCTTGCTCAAATAACAATTTACATCAAGTGTCAGAAGGTTGGTAGAGTCCCCGAAGTCAACCCTTAGATCTGCAGGTCAATGGTTATCAGGTTAAGAAGCATTCTAATTGTGTTATCTTATTTTGGTTTTAATAACCAGGTTTTAAATTCTGTTAGCATATGACCATGTACACCCACTTAGCTCAGGTGAGGTGCATGTCTAACATTTAATTGCTGACTGGTAGAAATCACCCTAACGTCAACTGTATAAGCCAGGATATTGTAACTCTAAGTCATGAACTTGAATCTTCGTTCCAGAATCTTAGAGGGCATGGCACTGGGCACTACTTACGTGATTAGTTCCTTTTTGAGATCTCTTGCATGAAGCTTGGGTTTAGGGCTTGGTATAGAGGCCTCTCCAGGAAACTTTTTTTCCTCTAAATTTTCTAGAGAGCTCACTGGGTCTTTCTGGAAAAGAAACAAACAAGCAAAAACTAACACAGAAGTCATTAGGGAACACTGGAAAGACAACTAGATTTAAAATCACTGGGTCCAGGATTGAGTTTTGGCTTTGGACTTGGACTTGGCTGAAATACCTTAGAGGATTTGTATAAGAAATAAATAAGATAGGCCAGGGAACGTGGCTGATGCCCTGTAATCCTTGGTCTTTGGGAGGCCGAGGCAGGGGGATCACAAGTTCAAGAGATCGAGACCATCCTGGCTAACATGGTGAAACCCCATCTCTACTAAAAATACAAAAATTTGCTGGACATGGTAGTGCGTGCCTGTAGTCCCAGCTACTCGGGAGGCTGAGGCAGGAGAATCACTTGAACCCGGGAGGCAGGGGTTACAGTGAGCCAAGATGGTGCCATTGCACTCCAGCCTGGCGACAGAGCAAGACTCCATCTCAAAAAAAAAGAAATAAATGAGATAATAATATGTCCTGGTTGTAACAGATCTTTATCCTAAGAGAAGAATGAAAAAGTGGAATTGGTATGGAACACCTTTCAAAAGTTCACATTTTGGCAAATATGATTACAGAGGTAGGTATTTCTTGAGCCATGTAATTAGTATTTTATTATGTTTCAAGGTTTCTTGTATTAGGAATGCTCCCTAGAGAGCACAGGAATTGCTTATATGTCCAGCAGTCATAACAGCAGTAAAGCCAAAGAAATATGCAAAAATGAATCACACAAACTTTTAAGCAGAAAAGGGGGAAGTTTTGGTTAACTGAATGCCCTTTTTAATGTACAAATAATTAAGATCTAAATTATTCATTTAAATATGTAATAACTGAGGCTACAGTATTTAGGCATTTAATTTGATCTTTCTGGATAATTCCTTTTACTTTTGTATTACTTCCCGTTTTTCTGAAATTACTTATTTTGCTAAATTAGTATCCTGTAGCACTTTCCTTCCTGGATGGAATTTCTTATTGGATGTTCCTAATTTTCATGCTCTTCTCTTAAGTTCAATACCAACCTTGATTTCATAAAGAAGACTCACTAATCTTTTCAAAGAGTTTATTTACCAAGTGATGTATTATTTCACAGATAACAAATGATGGGTTTTTTTCGATCACATAATTAGCTTACTTTCATCATTAATCTTGTATTCAGTAAATATAATAATTTCTGGATTTAATATTAAAATCAGATGAACTAATATAAAAAAACCGTCTTCTAAATCTCAAAAGTACTGATATATTTAAGGTAAGTAAACTATTTTGAATTGTTCAAAATAAATATTTTTTAAATTAAATGAATATAAAAATACTATAGCAAAATATAATTTTAGTAATTCTGAGTCTACATTCAAAAGCAATGAAAAAAAAAAAAAAAACAAAATTCCTGGATTTTCCCAACCAATGAAAAATTCTAAATACTGATCTCAGTCATCAAGGCAAATGTAATTTTTTCAATTAATTACTTGAATAACAATTTGATCAATTATTTTACACAAGAGCACATTGTAGTAAATACATCAGTACACTGTCTCAAGTGACATTGTCTTCAGATTACATTAATGAAACCTGATATACGACAATTTATCAATATTATTGATGGTGTTAAGTGTTTCATTTGTTTTACTGGTAAATGTTTGAAAATAGAAGCCGATAAAAATACACAATTTAAAAATAGAGAGAAATGTGTGCTTGATCATAATTCCACACTAGGATGCAAAGAGAGGTGCTAGTTTAATGCTGCCTCCATGGGATCTACAGCAAAATAGATGATTAGCGCTTATCCTTTTAAAGTTTTATGCTGTAAATGGCTAAAATGAAAAAAATTCCAAATTTTAAGGCCTTAAACCTGATAATTCCACCATCCACTTTATTTAGTCCTATCTGGATTTGGCCTGAGTAGTATTTTCCACTATAATTTTAAAATGTCTTGGCTTTTTGAAAGTAGACACAAATGCTACATCCAATATTGTCTCAACATGGAACAGCCTTTGTTTCTCTGTTTAGATGCTGATTTTTTTTTTTTTAATGAAAATGGCATAAAGTAAAAAGAGCCATTTTATTACTTATGGCAAAGTTATGAACAAAGTCCGAATATTTACAGATGATTACAAGTTTCTAGCTGTTGTTTTAGGCCTGAATCTATAATTATGGAAGGCAAGAGAATGGGGAATTTTGAAAGAAATAATCAATTATGAAAGTTTAAGTTATTATTTTACTAAATAATATAAACATAAAACTTGCAGGATATATGTTATTTATTTTGGTATAGCAATATGTGGCAATGTTTCAACAGGATAATTTTATTGCATACGACCTTTTAAATATTTTGTAACTTTAACACACAGACTCATATGCATACAATTGTTTTATGAAATAACTGTCTTTTCCCCTTTTCTTTGCTCAATATTCTACCCTTAGAAACCTGCAGAGAGTATATGTATTAAAATCCAGGTGGCTGTCACTAAAATAATTAGTTTTGTTATGGAGGCATTTTATATTGAATGAATTCCTAAACGGCAGCCAGTGTAAATCAATAGCATTTGTAAAAATCTTTTCCCAAAATTTAAAGTATAATTTTGAAAATAATTTTATTTTGTGGTTGTGTAAAAGAGGATGTGGTATATATGTGTGTGTTTAGAGAGTACATGCATGCAATGAAATTCCTTTAACGTACAGATGGAAGTTTATATTGATTTCAGTAAAGACCAGGACATAATGGTAACATGAATAACAGATAATAGCATCTGGCACTCTTAACATTCTAAGCCCTGAAATCTTTGGAGAACTGACAGTTGAATGAAAGTGACAGCCCTAGTTATTTCTCAACACTTTCCTTTCGAGATGTTTTGAGTTTTTTCCAGATTCAGGAATTTTTTTTAGGGGGCATCTGGACAGGCTATTTCACTGAGAGAGACAGACAATATTTTCTGAAAATTACCACCAAAATTAAGCAACTGTTGTGCATATGAACTAGATAACAATGAATTAGAAATAATCACTCAATTTCTGGTTGTGTATGTGTCTTATGTGGTGGGGGAGAGGAAAGCGGCAAAGGGAAAGATGTGGGTGGGAGCAGGGACATACCACATTCCAGTCTCCAAATGTGAACAATAGATTGTCTGGAACACACGTAGCTATTCCAGGGAAGCTCACTGGAAAGTGACAAAAAAGGACTAGTCCTGGAACTGGTTTTTGTGGTCACATCGTGTGTACTTGCCTGGGTCACAGGAGTTCCAGTCCTGCACCCACAGAAACACGTTAGACAGCTGTTGCTGCCAACACACCTTGCCACCTGCCATTTCTTCATTCTTCTCTTTTGTCTGTCCTATTAAATTTTTCTCAATATTCCCTAAGCAGTCTCAGTTTTTGGTGATTTTTTTTTCTTTTCCTTTTCCTCATTTATCTTTTTCTCTTTTTTTTTTTTTCTTCGTTGTAGGGAATTCTAGGCCTATGACTTAATTTCATATGACCAGGAGCAACAACTTTAGCTCCCTGAGGTTCAAATTTCTCCTCTAAAAAATTTGATAAACATCCTGCTTTTCAAGATTGTTGGGATAATGAGATATTGTGTATAAAGGTTCCTTATCTTTATTTTATTGTACATGGTATCCCTCTGATAGCTTCTCAATGAGCACATTTAATACAATTTAATTTTTCAAAATAATACCTACCAAACATTACATTTTTCATTTTCAAGATTCAGAACAGGATGTGAAAAGTACTGTTAGTAGGTTACCTTGGCACAGATGAGGGAACAGAGAACAAGGGTGAGAAACCGTATCAGGAGTTAGAGTGATTCAGAAGTACTTTTATGTGTGTGTCTCCACCAGCCTTAGTGTCCCCAAGCAATGAATCACCCTGTTCAGATAGCTGGGACAATAAGCATTTAGCTTAGACAAATATTCTGTCAGCTCAAACCTAGGGCAAGCACATTGAGTCCAAGAGCTCACTTAGCATCTCCAAAGTCCTCTCTGACACTCTTAGTGACACTGAATTTCCACATAGCTTCTAAATTCCAGATGTCACAATACTTAGGTTGAAAACTGTAGCAGTCCAAGCCTGTGTTGTCAGACCTGGAGTAAGTAAGCCATTCTGTAAAGAGCATAAATCCACTCTAAAGAATCCCATTTTGTATGTATGAATTTGCTGGGAAATGAAGCACTGTCCCAGATATATATGCATGAGATAAAAACATACTCAAGTCGAATCTATAAAGCTACAAAGATAAATCCAAATGATTTTTTGAAATTAAGCAAAAGCAGGATTAAAAAGTAACGTAAAATATTTCTTACGAAATCTCATTTTCTGGCATTCTGGGTGATAAGAACTGTGGCTAAGGAGGTGATAGGAACAGGTCTCTGAGAACATGAAGAGTGCAATGTTGACATCGTTGCTGAGGGCACAAAAGTATAATCAGTGTCAAACAATGCAAGACACCCTAGATGAAGACGAGAACCTACTTGAGGCAAATGTGTTTTGTTACTACCCAGGATTGGATGTTTATGCCTGACACTTTCTGGTGAATGCATTCGCCATAATCACAAGGATGAATGCAGAAAGCCCAAATGCCACTCTGCACATGGCACTGAGATACTCCCAGAAATGAGAACATGTTGGGATTTTGAACCTGCATTAAGCAGTTATACTTAACTCACGAGACACTGTCCTTCCTGTAACATAAGGACTTCTACTGGACCCACATCCACACATCCTGGGCTAAGGGTCAGGTTTCCCTTTAGGGCTGTAGATGCAATGTGCCATGATCTGAGCAACAGTGGCCTGGCTGGAGATGAAGCAGTTATGTGAGTTGAAGGGCATTCCCTTACCCGAAGCTAACTCTGTGTCAACAATTTTGATCTCATCACAATTGTGCCTCTTAACCTCCCCACTTCCTAGCTTACTGCTTACTTCCATTTCAGACAAGAGGTGCAGGATACTCGAGGGATGTGAACACTGACAGACTTTGAGATGATACACATAGTCAGAATTAGGTGTAACCTCTGTTCTTTGGCACAAGTCTGAGGTGGCACAGTGGTCGGCGGAAAGATGCACACCTGCCAGTTTGTGGTCGTCTTTTAAGGCAAACGAGCTTCTTATACTTTGCATGCATCAGTTTCATGTTCGTTATAGTCAAACATGTATTATTTTAATAAATGATTCTTCTAAAATAGTACTACGATAGATTAATTAAAGACATCCTTGGATGCTTTGGGTGAATTTTGAAAAGCCAAGCAGAATAAAATGACTAAGGCCAGTATGAGAGAATCGAATCAAAAGCTGCAGTGTGTGAATCCCCTCATCCTTTCATGTGATGGCTTGAGTGGTGGAGACACACAGGCTGCCTCAGATGCTAAGGGCATCTTCCAGGGGTCCATACCCAGCCACCTGATGCAGTTAGCCATTCCTCCCTCTCCACATTGTGCGCCTGTGCATGCTACTCTGTTTATCAGTATATTTGGTTACAGATCAGTCTTCTGAGCACACGCATGACTGTGGCACACAGGCATGGTGGAAGTGTGTCCTGTTCATTGCTGTATCTCCAGGTCCCATGTCACTGACTGGACTTGGAGATGTTGGCAAAACTGTGCTGAAGGAAAGAAGGAAGAAAGACAGAATGGAAGGAAGGGAGGGAGGGAGGGAGGGGAGGAGGGGAGAGGAAGAGAGGGGAAGGGAGGGAAGGGAAGGGAAGGGAAGGGAAAAGGGAAGGGAAGGGAAGGGAAGGGAAAGGGGAAGGAAAAACAGCCCAATCCTGTGATCAAAACTGTGTATGTTGACTTATACTCTGAGATGTTAAGCATGTGCAAAAATCAAATTAGATCTCACCACCCAAAGTCTCTAAACTTCAAAAAGTTGTAAAAGGCACTGCACACTTCTGCAGAGAATGGCTATTTCAGTTCTTTACACATATCAACTGGCAAGCCCATCAACAACTTCCCTGACAAACAGCTAAATAGGATTACTTACTGTAATAATTAAGGTCATATCTGCAATTACATAGAGTCTAAACAATTGAGAGTTCTGACTATCAGTTCTTTTGAATGACACTGAGTAGTCCATGGCTAATCAGGCCTAGTCAGGTGGCTCAAGCCGTAAGGCAAAGGTTAGATGGATTCCTGCACCATCGCACCATCTGGCTTTTGGGGCCAAAACTACCTCCAAGATAATCAAATACACAAATAGGTCTCCTTGACCTCAAGAATAATTTGATTTAGACATCCAACATTTCGATCCAATGCCTCAAACAATGAACCTATACATAGGTATGCTAACACAGTTCCTTCACAAAACCATGGAAAGAAATCTGACATGACTCAAAGGTTCTTACTTGACTCTGATTTGATTTCATCTTCAACCCTCTGGTTCAGAGAGAATTAGTAAGCTAGCATTTCAATGTTGAGCAATACATTGCCCCTTACAGCTGTTATATGAAGGGATAGATAATATAGTCTCTTGTTCAGGGCACAAAATTTCAGCCTTAATAGGAATAAAATTCACTATAGTGACATTATTTGAGGCAAGTGATAATAATGAAAGTTGGATTTGTTAATGAATTTCCTCTGGCATTAAAAATCATCACTTTATCAAAATCTAAAGCGAGGTACAAATATATCATCTAAACTGGAAGGTGAAATATAATTTACGAGGGAAGAGCTAGTGATACCCTGCAATCATGCTGTCTTCAACTTATTGATTGACATATGGAAACAATACCTCTTTCTCCTCCTCTGTCTTCCCGTGAGTTTTGCTATAGTTGATAGGAGTGTCCCAGCCCTCTTGGTCACAAAGAGCCTGATAGAATGCCGCATTGACCAGAATGCTGCTTGTTTTGAATGGGGAAGAGGAAGGAGTTGGAATAGAAGTGTTAGAGGAAGTTAGGGGCGCAGCCTTGTCCAGGATTCGATTTTTTTTCATGCTTAAGTCCAATGTGCCATTTTCATCCACTTCTATTTCGGCTCCCTGGTATACAACAGGAAACAGAAAAACATTTAAGCAGTTTGCAGTTACAGCCTAGCCATGTGGGGCTTTTAAGGGATCATTTTAAATGTAAGCTTTTATGTAAGTATATCTGCTTTTAAATCTAGCTTTCTGATTTGCTTTGGGTAATGTTCAATTCTTAGGCAGACTTTAAGAACAGCCCCATTAGTGAGCTTTGTGTTTCTGGGTTTAAACAAAGTAAGCTTAATGTTAATAAGATGCTCGAAATACTAAATGTATTGGCTAAAATGGTTTTATGAAAAAAAAATATATATATATATACACATACACACATACACACACATTTACAAGTTTAGATTTATATCTTCTTTTCTAGTTTACAGAATTATCACTCCCAATTCATCATTTAAAGCATTCACATTTGTGTTTATCAAAAGGCATGTATAACTTTCCAACCCTTCAAATCATAATATTAATCTCACATGAGAAATATGCAAAAATAACCCGCTGGAAGAGAATTTTTATTGGAATATTAAACTAATATAAAAGCGACATTTTACCCTAGGCTATTTGAGCCGTAAACGCTTTGCTTAATTGTGGGGGGCAGGGAGAGGGAGGCAGACAGTGCAAACCACGCTTCACCCCGGTGGTGATAGAGGGCGTGCTTTGGGTAGCAGCTGACAGCCTGACTGAGGTTGAAGCCCTATAGTGAAAACTTCAGAATACTATAAAAGGGTTTATTTTCTCCACATTTAGTGTGAGACTTAAAACTAAATTCACTGCACAATATTTCTTCTTGAGACACCTTCTACCTTTTGCCATGTGTTATTTCTTGGTTTTGTTTTTCTGTGTCAGGAGGAACAGTACCCCATTCTGTATTTGGTTCAAGCTCCAGCAAACTGCTCACGTGCCTCGTATGTTCTGCAAGATTCACACACTGGGACGGCTCATGTGGTGTCATGAATTGTGAACATTACTATGCAGTCACTCTCCGAAGGTCGGAGGAAGGTGCCTGTCATTTTTCTAAATGGGTCAAATAACACCTTTCTGGTATTTTCTCCATCTTCCATCAATTTAAAATTAACTTCCTGATAATTTGGCTACTCTCTTTTTTTCTTTTGGCTGGCCACTCTTCTTTGAATATTTAGCAAGATCCTTAACTCTTGTGGTAACCAGATACTTCCCAGGGGATTTGTTTTAACTCTTCCCTTTAAACAACCCTCACTCCCAGCCCCCAAACAGGCACCACCGGTCTGTGTCAGCTGGGCTTGCTGCTTGTGCCTGACTTAGAAAATAAAAGCCCTTCTTTTATTTGCTTGTTTTACCTTCAAAGTTCGTATTTTCAATCTCTCAGCCTATGAGATAGATATGCTTTACTACATTTGTGGGAGGTAAATACACTTCTAATATGTTGTACTAAGATGCTTTGGCCGTATCTTTCTGTCCCTTTTTAGTAAATAGTTTAATCTCTCGTGATAGTTTTAAGCCCCGAATTTGGCAGTACAGCTTATCCGGGATAATAACTTAGTAACCACAACATCTTATGCCATCTGTATAATATCAAATACATTTTTTATACCAGCATTAATAAACCTCAGTTACAAAAATCCAAGATATTAACCATATCAGTGCCACGTGTGCTCTCTCTCCACGATCTCACAATGTATTCTGCCAGGAGCGCATCAAAACAATTTTTGGCTTCATAGCTGACATGTAAATAGCAATGAAACAGAGCTATAGTAATCAAGTTTAATGGCCAACGTAAAGTAAAATGCTAAATATTGTAGTTGCTGACATTTTTCATAAAAAAATTAAAAAAAAAAACTTGGGTTAAGACTGCACAACCAACATTCACATAAAATTCCAGACCTCTGTGACAGATGGCTTAGGAAAAAGAAGCCATGTGACTGGGCTGCAGAGTTTTATAGTGCAAAACCCATAAATAGTGCAGATTCGATTTCTCTGAAAAATATCAACTCTTCCAAGACAAGATTAATATATATTTTAGTTTTTACAGACAAAAATTCTAAATAGTCCATTAAGACAATGATAGATTCTAGGAGTTGTTACGATTACACATTTCGAGTCAATCGCTCCTAATGTTTAAAAGAGGCGCTTTCCTACATCCTGCGCCCAGCCTGCTGCTCTGAGCACCTGACTTCACTGGGAGAGAGCGGGCGGCTCGCTGGGGAACAGGGTACAGATGGGCTTTAAGTGAGCGCACAGATGCCTTCAACAATTACACGCAGTACCAGAGAAGGGTCCCTTTCTGCCCATAGATGGGCGATCACACGTTTACAGCATGGGCTTTTATTCAGAGCAGTATCAATGGGCATCACTTCTCTCTGTGCTTGAAACTCCAAATGGCAGCACAAAAGGGAGGGAGGGGCTGGGGGAGCTGTGGCAGATATGCATCCCCCACCCCCTCAAACTTCTAATATTCTGATTTCTTCAAGTGTTGTTCTGGATCCTTATTTTAAGTATTTAAATTTAAAGTTCTCTTGGGGGTAGGTATAGGATTACTGCTATTCACGCTCTTTCCGACTGAGAGGGGATATCCCAGGCCATCGACTCCAGCCACTTTTGAGCTACTGATGCTACTATCTACGTTTTATTTATTCATTAAGTTATTGAGAAAGCACTTCACATTTTTAAGACACTATATTCTAGGGAAAATAAAATTGGAAAATAGGTTGCTTCTGCCTTCAAGAAACTTATTTTTTATGCATATAGATTTTTAGTGAAGGTAATTTTATAAATTTAATGTAAATTATAATTAAACTGAAGGTTGAACTAATTACTCATTGTAATCCTTACCTTTACTACAAAATAAGAAGTGACCTAGATAGCCATTAACAGAGAAATACTTAATGAAAATATGCTCCCCCTATTTAATGGCATATTATGTGGTCAGGAAAGTGATAATTATGAACACTGTTTCTACATGGAAAATAGTTGTATCACTGACAGCAGAGAACAATGTGGCATTCCTACTATATTTACAACTAGGGAAAAAAGAGAGAAATATGTTTTCTGAAAAAGAACCAAAAGGAAAACACAAAAACGATTGTAGGTCTTTGTATATAGAAGGTAGGCTTGTGGCTATTTTCTTCTACTATTTTTCAGGCAAATGATAACATTATATTGTTTCAGCAATTTTAAGTGATCACACATTCAAAGTTTGTGACAAAGTAAAGATAAAATTGGAATTTTAACTTAAATGTTATCTTGTGAAAATTATTAATTTTCCAAACATTGATAAAACAAGAAAGCACTGTTTTCCGGACTTGGCAAGCTGTCTTCCGAATACAGGATGGGTCACCTGCCATCTTTTCCCTGTTGACTTGGCTGAGAGGAAGTGCAAAACTAAGTGTCCTTCTGATTAGGTTTCTGCCATAATTAGCTCCTGGCTTTCATCTAGCAGCTGATGTTTTTTTATTCTTGCTTCAAGGTTTTTTGTTTTGGAGGTATCTTTTCCATACTGAAAGCTATGTTAAATATGTTTCCAAAGTAAGCAGGGTATTAACAGTAAACAGATGAAATGAAAATATCTTATTCTTACTAAATGGTAATTATTAAAGCTGTTTAGATTATAAATTTGTGAAATATACTCAATATAAATAGAGGAGAAATGATCGGAGGAGAAATAACTAATATAAGGTATAAAATTTAAGTGAAATTTAAAACAGCTTCCCCAAGATCTTTGGGACTCGGAATCATGGTCCACACTGGTTGGCCAGCAGCTTAGCTGCTCTAAGATCTTAAGAAGAGAAGCTGGACAGGCATTAGTTAAAATTTCTGTTCCAACAATTATGGTTGTGCCACTCAGAGAAAGTAATTTAGTATCTCTGTACTACTGTTTTTTCATCTGCAAAATGGGATAATAATATCTGCTTTACAGAAATTCTAGGGGATTAAAAGGGATTAATGTGAGCCACATGCTTACTTACAGTACCTGGCACATAATACATCTTGCATAAATGACAGCTGATAATCATAATAATTTGACCGAGTTTGTTTTTTCAACTTTTACTTTAGATTCAGGGGTTTGGACGAGGTTTCTGAATACCAAAAGAGACATGTCCTTAGGCTACTATGCACAGGGCTAAAAAGCCAATTATTAAATAGCTGGTTTCCTTGCACCTGTATCAACCAGTGCCTTGTGATCCCTGACCCAAGACCCTCATAACATTTCACTCAGAATGTGTGGCAAATCTGCCCCACTCTTAAAGTTACCAGGAAAGGCGGCATCAGGGTTCTCACCGCCCAGAGGGCCGCCAGACTTCCTGATACCAGGCAGCAAGAATGGCGATGCCACATCATGTTATTTCTAGGCCTTGTTCAAGCACAAAACAGACTTTGAACTTTAAACATTTCAAGCAAGTGTCAATTTTTTGTTTTCTTTTAAGGCACACTCTGCATATGCCATTTTGTCTAAACAGGTGGGGAAAACACCAAAACAAACAACAGAGTGCCTGGCAAGCAGCAGTGATGAGGATAAAGATAGACTGCAAGGCCTGTTCCTACCTCTGGTGATCATGGTGGGAGGAAGGAAGAAAAAGGGGGTGCATCTGCCTGAGGCCTGTACCAGAGGAAGACGCTCAGGAGGCCCAGTAGACCCAGGACTCTCCCACCTGTGGCCCTGTGGCAAGACCAAAGGGGAGCTCTTTGGAGCTGTGGCCCCTTTGTGTCTTCCAAATCATATTAATTCCAAATTAAAATGAAGGACACTATATGCATCTTACAACCAAGTTCTAGAATCAGGCTGGGTACAGTGGTTCATGCCTGTAATCCTAGAATTTTGGGAGGCTGAGGCAGGAGAATCTCACTTGAGCCCAGAAGTTGAAAGTTGCAGTGAGCTGTGATCACACCACTGTACTCCGGCTTAGGTGACAGAGCAGATCTTCTCTCAAAACAAAAAAAAAAAAGAGAGAAAGAAAGAAAGAAAAAATGTTTTAGGATAAAAATAAAGTTGATATTGTGGCCCACGCCTATAATCCCAGCACTTTGGGAGGCTGAGACAGGCAGATCACCTGAGGTCAGGAGTTCAAGACCAGCCTGGCCAACATGGTGAAACCCTGTCTGTACTAAAAATACAAAAATTAGCCAGGTGTGGTGGCGCAAGCTGGTAGTCCCAGCTACTTGGGAGGCTGAGGCAGGAGAATTGCTTGAACCCGGGAAGCAGAGGTTGCAGTGAGTGAAGATTGCACCAATGCACTCCAGCCTGGGCGACAGAGTGAGACTCTGTCTCAAAAAAATAATAATAAAAGAAAATTTTTAAAAATTAAGTAAATAAAGCTAATACTTCAGACAAATTTACCTTTAACCATTATGTCATCTACTAGGCATGGATAGTGTTAATTGTTTTCTCCTGATTTAATTCCTCAAAGAGATACTTAAAACATATGTAGGCAATATTGGTGGTACAAATATGTTATATATATACTGGATTGTATTTTAACAAATAAATAATTCCTTTGAAAATCTGCCTTCGGAACATAATGGGCTCTGGTTTGGGCAGTGATTGGCAATGTCACAGCACTGGTGCCTTCAGACTGGAGCGTGATGGGGGCCTACACTTGAGGGATGCTGGTTGAGTGAATGGATGACCATGTGAACAGCAGCATAAGTCCTCTGTGTTGGGAAGAGGTGGATCAGTGACATGTTCCAGTTTTGGGAGCCAAGAGACTCTGCAAGGAGGAGAACATTTTGGAATGTCCATATCATCCTTCATTATATTTTTAAAGTGTGTAGGAAATCAAAGTTTTTTTGCCCCTCTGAAAATAACGTCTGCTCCTATGATCTTCTATAAGAGTAGCGATTTTACAAAGCACCAATTCAGATTGCCCATTAAGCTTGGAGTCCGTTGTAAGATTGTGTACAGCCAGTTAATCTGTATTAGCCCCAACATGTGTGCATGAAGGCAATTTCAAAGTTAGTGTTCTTTGGCTTGATGTCAAAAAGGTTGTGCCCATGGGTGACAGTAAGATCTGTAATTCATGCTCCTATGGGATGCTTTATGCAAATGAGAGACGCTCATTGTGTAAAAGAAAGAACTGGATGCAAATAGAGGGGAACTAAGAAATCAGCCTTCAACCAAGTTCTGGTCAAATTCCCTGCAAAGCCACCATGCCTTTCCTGGATGAAAGGAAGCTCGCCTCTTCAAGCTTAGCTCTCTACCCAGAAGGCAGGGACAGCTCCCAGAGGGTCACTTCTTTTCTCCTGCTTTATTGGTAAGCTCCTCAAGAGCAAAGTCTATGACTGACCCTAACCTGTGGCCGGGACTGTCCAGCACTTAGAGACCTTTGGTTGGTTCAGCTATGAGTCCACCTACCAGGATGTCTTGCTAATATTTCCAAAGTGCTCCGCTGAAGCTGTATATTTCAAGACCCTTATTTCTACACATTAAACTCAAGAGATCTATGGATCTGAGCTATGAAAAATAAGCATACTAGTAGCCTACCATAATGGAAGAATCAAATAATAAGGGAGAGAGAATCAGGCTAGTATTTAATATGGAGGCAAAGTCTGCCTCTGCTTATTCCTACATTAAGTAAAAGGCAGAACTGACAACAGAAAAGGCCCACATCAGGCATGGTTTCATCAGAGGCTGAGTTTCAGGGTGAATTACCTTGGCTTTCTCTCACTTTTGCTAAAATAATTAACTTTTGTTAATTCAGGAATATATGAGATTCTCTTCAACATTAAGAAAATAAGATCCAACCAGGATAGAATTCTAGAAATTGTTACAGTTGTATGCAAATGTGTGCACGCGCGTGTGTGCACGTGTGCGTGTGTGTGTGTGTGTGTATGCATGCACTGGCAGAAGGATTCTGCACAAAGTGACCATCTAGGTCACCATATTTATCCCATTTTAGCAACTACTATGCAAAGGAGACAATTTTCATGGGAAAATGGTTTTTAGAACTCCCAGCATAACAAACTCCTTTGGGAAGTCAATCTGTGTGCTCTCTGTCTCTTCCACCCTCATCACCACATCTATTGTTTGGCTTCTGCAGTTAAGACTTGGTTGGCACTGAAAGGCTGAGGCATGCGGTGAGCTCCTGTCACCTGGGCATGCAGGATGAGCTCTGTGGAGCAGCCTGGCACCAAGCTCTCCCGCCAGGAGCCCGAGAACACACACTGAAAATCGACTATTTGATTTTTTGAAATGTGTCCATTTACCAATTGCTTTTCTAACCAAAAATATGTTTTTAAAAGAGAACATATATTGATAAGGGGAAAAGCACTGTAATTTTAGTCATCTTTGATATGTTGCTTGGTGTCATTGTCATAGAAGACAGAGAATCTAAAGGTGAGAGGCAGAATTCTGAGGAACAGTAACACATCTATAGGCACAGATGGACAGTATTCATTCTAGAACCACTTACCCAAGTAATTTCAGTAACATCAATAATTATAATATTGGTTCCTATATTCTCATAGGACAGCCTGAACAACCAAATGATAAGGCACTAAGAAGGAAGCTATTTTAGTATTTCTCCAAGTAGATAGCTACTAGAATATATATACCTTTTAAAAGGAGAACTTTATTCAGATTTAAAAAAATGAATTCAAAATAAAGTTGCATTAAAAAATTCCTTAAATCACCTAGGTAAATAATTTGTGACTAGGAATCTTTTGAATTTGGATGGCCTGGTATACATATGTATATCTTTTTTATTTTTAGAGGATGCACTTCTCTTTGTTTAAGAACCTCATTTGTTTAAAAATTGTTTTTGAGTGGTTTTTGGCCACCAACTCTTCCTGGGGTTTACTTGGCTCAGTTTTGTCCAGAAGCTAATTCTGATTCTTCTGTCAAATGCTCGGTGGCACCGTGTTACCTGCTCTCCTGAAGGCCTGGCACAGCACAGGCAGCAGCTGACCATGCCGGGGACCCGCACACTTAAAGGGGAAAAGAGAAGCCATGGTCTTCAAGTGCTCAGGTTTCAGGGTTGGCATTTAACTCAGAAAATGTTCCACATAAAGCAGGGTAACATTTCTTCTCAAGTGAGTCTGGGTAACTTATTTCCGTGGCTTTAGCCATCTAGGTAGGGAAATCATTTCTTTGAACTGTAGCCCTTTCTGTAAATAGGAGTTTCTGCTCCAGCTGACAGCAGGGGCAAATGGCTGAGCCGCTCTTACAAGCTCTGTGCATCGCTGTGACTGTGGCATCAGAAGCCCTTTGCTGTCAAAGGGCATGAAGGATCTTTGTGTTTTTGTTTTCATCAAGTTACTTCTCAATATCAATTGGGAAGGAAAGGAGAGGGTATTGGAGAAATGTGATTAATTTCATGGGCTTCAGAAATGTGGTGTTTTCAAACTTCACAGAATGTGATTTTGTATTTGAATGCCCTGAGTTCTCAACTCTCCCTGAATCATCTCCTATTGATTTAATGTATCCAGGTTCTACCACATGTCCCTGGAGAATACTGTGGCGACTTAGACTATCTTATGTTACACAATAGTAACATGTGCAATGATAAAATTTCATGGGTCAATTTTGCAAATGTTTTACAAGTCACCGTTTGGTCACACATTTCTTACCATCTTTGATTTGCAGACACTGGAAAGCTTCCATTGTTGAGATTTATTTTAATAGCAACCCTCTTTTCTTGTGTGCCAAATTTCCCATAGCAAAAATAGCTTTGAAATGTGTAAATTCTCCCCAACCCGTCTCTGTAACTCACTTCTCCCCAAACTTTGGTACCCCAACTTCAAGAGGAGCCACGAGCAAGATGTGCACACTTTCATCCTTCTTTGACCCCACCAAACTCATCCCTGCCTGCGTTCCTCTGAGCCTCTTCCTGAGACAGGGAGGGGATCGCTTCAGAGGTAGGGGAGCAGAGTGGTAGTGAATGTGGTTAGGAACATGAAAGGCAGTTTATTCTCACGGTTCAGTCGCTGGCCCACCCTCCAGGCTCTTGGACTGGCCTACCTTGGCATGCAGACTCTGTGGCTTGTTGGAGAGGATGTCTGTGGCTTCCCTGCAGCGGGTGGAAAGGTTCAGGATGGCAGCAGCTGCTGCTATGTGGGTGTCTTCACTACATTGACCGTAGCTATAAGAGCTGGCACGGCCAGGGCTCTGGGTGTGGGCGCCTGCACTAGGCAGTCGATTAGGAAATTTCACTGGATTTGAAAAATGCTTTGCTGTTGAAGAGAGATTTGATTAGCAATTGCATGTACGTCGTTTTAGTCATTAAGTAGATTTGTTTTTTTTAAAGATGTAACTTCTTGCATTAAAATATGTGAAGAATAAATCAAAACACGATCCATTATCCATGGGAACATTAAATGAAGGTTATCCAGACCTGTTTTCACAGAGATTCACAGAACAAATGACGTAATTGCGTGGAGAAAAAGCCTATTCTCTTAATATTTTTGTATTTACACTTCTTATGACAAAAACTCCATAACTAATGTTATGGGGCAGGTGCACTGGCAACATTTGTGACAAAAATTGTAGATAGAAAAACATACTAGCAAAACCCACCAGGGACTACAGAAAGTTTAAGGCATGCCCACTGGAAAACTGCGTATATGTGAGGACCAGTGATTCCAGTGGCGGAAAAAAAATGTGTCCTTTCAATATTTGTTTTCACAATAACAATTTCTACTTAGACATGGAATTATATTTTTATTATTTGATATGCAGGCTTGTTTTGTCCTTAAACCAGTAGAAGTTGTTCTTCATCCAACTAGATGGAACTAAATAGATGGTGAAGTCTTTAATCAGCTGGCATTTTGCATATTTAGGGAGAGAGAGATAAATAAAGGGCAGGGAGGAAATGTTCTCAAGGTGAACAGAAAGGCAATTTAGGTATCAAGGCTGAGTTTCCATTTTATGTTTCTGTTGTGGGTACCAAAGCATTACTGAGAGATAGAATTAAACATATTTCTCTTCATTCTTGAGTATTTGTAAACATCACTCAAGGTTACAGGAGAAATACTCAAGATTTAATGTGAGTTAATATAAAAGCATTTAGCTTTTTATTTTATATTAATTTTTTTATTTTAAATATTTGATTCTTTTCATAAAACAAAACTTAAAACACTGGCAAATGTTATATTTCTATAATTACAAGAATATGAAAATGTCACTGAATGTTTTGCACTTTAAAAATCAATATCCATACTATATGAGTGCATTGAATGCTCTTAGTAACTAGCCTTGCCAGAATTAAACATATATGTATGTGTGTATACTGTGTGTATATATAATAAAATTGTATATTTTATGTGTATAGGCACACATAAAATTGCATGGAGAGATAGATATAAAACTATGTGTGTATAACTTTTCCCCTAAATCTAACAGGTTGTTAGTGGTTATTTATGTTAGTTGGAACGTACACTTGATAAGATTAAGTAAAATATCTTTTAGAGTGTAATGTACCTCTCCCTGATAGGCAAATTCCTTTCAAGTCTGTTTACTACTGGGTTTTACACGAAATTCTAGTTCTCTGAAAGAATTCATTAACATCACACAATGCGGTAAACATTCTGTGCTCTTAAGAGCACTCAGTTTCCGTAGCCTGGTGTAAGTTCAAAGGGATTCTATGGCTATGCAGAATGTTGTAAAAAATTCATGGTCTAGGAGAACGCAACGTGCACATTATTTAGCTCCTTCCTTTGTGGAAGTTAAGTGACCATAATGAAGAAATCATGGCCTCTACTGGTTCCCAATATTTCCTTTCACACCTTTTCATTAGAATGTTTAAGGACTCCCAACAAGTTGAAGAAATGTGTAAGAAGAAAAAACACCAGGTTTTATATATTATACCATATTTGAGTTGTGGTCTTCTAAATGGATGTGTTAGCGTTAAAGAATATTAATGCATTTTAAGTGTTTCCATATTAATGCTTCAGTTTGTGAGTAAAGTTTCCACAGCCACACCATTCTTCTATTATAGTAAAATCCTGACTTTCAGATTGTTTCTTAGACTTCTCACCTTCCCTTCCACCTTTAGTTTGAACGCTTTTGCTGAATTGAGTAATATTTTAAATAGCATTTCAACATTTTACCTATTAATTTCCATAATTTCAATAAAAATAAATATTACTGCATTACAACAGTCATCACGTTTTTCAATATAGTAATCCAAACTCCAGCTATGAGTTAAATATTTCTTTAGAATTATTGTAGTTAGATTTAACAATAGCATCATATTTGTAGAATAATTAACTCATTAACTATTCACTATATTATGTGTAACTTCAGTATAAAATCAGTAACATTGATCAACTTATTATTGTTTTCCTTGTTGTATTTCACTCGAATATATTTCCTCTCCTGCCAGCTGTATGTAGTATATCATATATCTAAGTACAGCCCCCTGGCCCCTGATACACACACACACCCATACACAAGAAGCATTTTGGAGAAATGAGTATTAGAGGTCAAAGCTTACATTCAGGAAATGGTGGTGTTTTTCTTCCTTGCACCGTTTGTATGAGAGGGCGTTTACCAAAAACTTGGGCATCAAAACTGGCATAATCAAATGGTACTTTTCCAAACTTCTCTTGTTCTTTTGACACTGTGGCTCTGGGAGAGGTGATGGCTTGTGACGGGAAATTGAATTCAATTTGCTTCACCAAGCTTGTCCTGGAGAGGGGGGCGTGAAGCAGTTCAAAAGAAATATAGTGAAACTACTGGTGAGCACATTAGTGTCAGAATTTACAATAGATACGTGCGTCGCTCCTGAAGGTATCCACAGAGACACTGAACAATACGAGAGATGGGGCCATGGCAGGACAGAGCAGCGTGCTCCGGACCCATAGGGCCAGATGGAAAGATGCTCTGGGCTGTATGTCACTACTATGATGCTGTGTACTCTGTGTTCCAGTCCTCCCATCAGCAAATTGAGAATATGCAATCCTCCATTCATCTTATGAAGATATCATGAGCAAATATTTGATGTTTGTTAACATTTTGAGTTCTTAAAGGAAAGCCATGTCAGGTGGGTGTGGTGGCTCATGCCTATAATCCCAGGCCTTTGGGAGGCCAAGGCGGGTCGATAATCTGAGCTCAGGAGTTCGAGACCAGCCTGGCCAACATGGTGAAACCCCCATCTCTACTAAAAATGCAAAACTTAGGCAGGTGTGGTGGCACACACCTGTAATACCAGCTACTCAGGAGGCTGAGGCAGGAGAATCACTTGAACCCAGGAGGCAGAGGTTGCAGTGAGCTGAGATCATGTCACTGCACTCCACCCTGGGAGACAGAGCAAGACTCCATCTCAAAAAAAAAAGCCATGTTACCATCAGTAAATACTGGTTAAGGCACTGACAAGGTGTGCACGTTCTGCTTGTTAGATTTGTTCATTAGATTGGCAATGAATAGTCACAACTGTGACCAGTGAGGAAGTGTCATTACATTCGGTTCAGAAGTGATGCTAGGCCCTGCTCAGTCCTGCAGAGCTGGCAGAAATCTGATGCCTAAGAGGGGCAGTGCAGACAAGGGAGATTTGATTCCTGAATGGGGAGTTTCTTCCTGGGCTTTTCACTTTTTTTCCCTGCCTTCAGTCAGAATGTTTTTGCTGATATATGTAATACTTTAAAAGGCATTTCAATATTTTATCGATTGAATTACCATCATTTCAATATGAATCAAATTTACTGTATTATAATATCTATCACATTTTCAACATAATTATCACAATCTAAGCTAAATGTGAATTATATATTCTTTTAGAATTGTTGTATTTGGATTAAACAAGGGCATCATATTTGTGTAGCACTGATTCCAGCCAAGTAAAACATAACTGATTTTCTGCTGTGGTCTAATGGTAAGAGAACATAAACAAATATACTTTCAACATTTAGCAATATTAAAATATATATTTTTCTCTTTTTTCCACCAAAAACTGTCAAACTCATCAGAATGCTAAAGTTTTCAATGAGTTTTTTTTGGATTAGATTTTACAAAATCTTTTTAGCTGCTATATAAAAACATCTGAGCAACTAGTTGATCTTATTATTGCCTATATAACTTGGTTTAGAGCCTTAAAGCTGCATATATATTCTAATCTAAAACAATATTAATATTTTAAGAAATGAGCAAAATGAAATTCAATGTTCTTTCTACATTTGCTAACTAACTTACTTGGGGAGAAACTAGAGTATACAGTCATACCAACCAAGAATCCTACTTTAAGATTTTTAATTGCTACTTATTCAATAATTCATAATTTTCACTTGACATATGTTCTTCACACATGTGATTTAAATGCCAATTTTGACTCTTTTAATCAAATCTATAGAAGCAAAATATTAAGGGAAGCCGTATCTTGAAAACGTTGAAACATCCAATAACTGGTTTTGTATTTCAGTGACTCAGTAACAATAGTTATCTGATCATCTAGCTTAATCCTGAAATCATTTTCCCTACAACAATGATTTTATGGCAATAAACATATAACTTCACATTAAATATCATCATATATACATACTTTAGTATTTAGATATAAGATCTTCCAAATTTCTAGACATCACCAAGAGCCTGAGAGCTACCAGGACCAATAGGAGATATTTTATTAATAGCTGTCAATCATGGAAAGAATTTTTGTCTTAAATACATTATATGTGTTTGTGGAACTGAAGGATGAATATATAACATCACATATTTTAGAAAGGTAGGAGTGACTTTTGATGGCATTTTCTCCTGGCAGAAAGGTGAAGTCAGTGATGAAGGGATGCTCATTTGACTTGTGGGTATACTTAGTAACCCACAATTCTGATTAATGTAAGCTATGGTATATTAATTCTTTTAGATTCACCCCTATTATGTTACCTTGGCAAAGAGAGGACTTTCAAGTTAAACTTCTGAAGAGTTTAGCAGTTTATTTCAGCAACGACGTCATTAACTAGACCAGCCTCTGGTCTAGTGGGATGGGCTGCACACCCGGGTCTACTGGGGCTGAGAGGGGAGGCCGAGCCACAGGGAAATGACACAGGAAGGACCAGAGGCCCCGCTGTGCAGGAGCCTGGATGAAGAGAGCACCGAGAATATCGTTGGGGGTTCATACCTGTGGGCCTGGTCAGGACACTGCCCAGTTTGGGGAGAATCAAGCTGATTTTTATCCTGGGACATTGCCAGTTTTTCAGCTGCAGCAATTGGACAACCAGAAAGACTGTTTAAAAAAGGAAACACAGGAGGATTTGAGTTAAAATGATAATATGATTTGTTTTGGCATGTGCCTCACAGCACACTTGGCACACACTAAATGTTAAGTCATATTAATAGTTCACTTAGCACCACGCACACACTGAAAGATCCCAAAGGGTTTTGCAAACTACAGTGTCAATACTTGCTCCCAGCCCCATCTCAGAGGTGAAAGGTAGCAAACTCATTTTTAAACATAAAAGCATTATGTAAGGGATAAATCACTAAAGCTTTTGGAAACTTCTTAATATTCTAAGTGAATGTGCTCATTCCAATTGCAATGTGTCCAACTGTAGAAGTTAGCATGATAACTCTTTGACTTATCTTGGCATCTTTAGAAACATTTTAGGAACTCAGTTCTTCATCTTAGTTGAAATTCAAAGTGCAGAATGTGAAGTTTGCTGGCATAGTGCTTATAGGTCACATAGTACCTCATTGCCACATAATCGACTTGTAATATAAAATGTGAATATCAAACCATCAGCATTTTCACCCCAAATATTTATAGATACACAATACATTTGCATGTAAATGCACATATGTGTGTCTTATGCTAGTTGCAATTTCAATGAAATGATGTCTACCCTACACCTGGTTTATAGTTACAACCACTGAAGCCCTGTTGGTACCTTTTTAATGTCTATCGGACAGGATACAGGATAACCTAGAAGCAACTCTTTGCAATGTTAAAACAGTAATGGTGAGGTTCTGGAGCAAAAGACAACACATTCTATTTGTATGATTATATCAATAGGTAACCCCAGCAACTTCAAATGTAATATTTTTTCATTATCATAACTGGCTGCTAATAGACACATTTCTAAGAAAGCAAATGATGAGGTCCTTTCTTTTTGACAATGCACATGCTGAGACTATTTGTTCTCTATTTCAAGTGTCACATATTGCATAGTGATGCAGCAATTTGCATCACACATTGCTATCCATTATTTTATTGGTGGAACATTTCTACCACATTTTTTTAAATGCAAAGTGATTGTCGTCTAATGAGAATTACCTCCTGTGGGTGTTGCGGTTGCTGTTCACATGACCCCTTCCTGTGCATCCCGGTGTGGGACACTTGAGCACATTTTCATGCATGGCAAGAACTAAGCACAAAACAACACATAAAGGAAAGAATACTTTACCATAAATACAAAGCACACTAACACAAGTATCTCTCAACTTTGCATTTAAATGACTTTAGTTCCATCATCCACCATGCTCTTTCTAGTCAGACACAAACAAGTGAGCATGGAAGAACTTCAGAAATTAAATCCAGCAAGCTTGATCAAGTTTTAATTTCTGTAAACTCCACGTTATGTTTACACTAGACTTCAATGAGATGATTCTGCTGATATTTAATGTATACTGAAAAGCTTGTAACCTTCCCTTCACATGAATGTGATTTTCCCTGGGGGATGGATGGAGAACACCATTTGTCATATAGTTCTTTCTATCTTTCCCCTGCAGTTTGAAGTTCTGTGTATAGTCTTCTTTATTTTCTAAGTAATATTATTTTGATTCTTTGTCCATCCACCCCCTACTCCCCACACCCCACTGCCGTTTGGTTACTGGGAGAAAAGTATGGTTGAGCAAACAGCCAGAGAACCAGTCTGAGGAACTGTTAATCTGGCAGGACAGCACTGAGCTGATTAGACTTAGTGACTTGCAAAATCTCACTTTTGAGAAGATTGATGTTGAGCACTTCCATTTTTGCAATTTGTTTTGGCCCCAAAGATGTCTCAATAAGTAGGTTCACAAAGTGAACAGGTCGATATTGTACAGCGTAGAAGGTGGCAGCCCTCTACTTCACTGCCAGTGGATAGCTCACAGCAGGGCTGAGGGTAGAGAGGGGGCCAAGGCTTGCTCCTACTCAGGGCCCTCCATTGCTGCAGGATGTCCTGAGACAACACCAAGGAGTGTGTTCCCACTGCGAGAAGAAGCCAGGAGGACAATGGTTACTGCCTTGTGATGCCTCAAGGCAGATTGGTCCTGAGCTTCAGGAATCCATGCCTCCAGGTGAAACAGAACTATGTAGTCACACAGCTTAATAACCACGACTTATTTTTATATTCTGATGATTTAACATCTGGGGCCTTGCTGACTCTGGAGGGACTGCCCCTCCCAGGCTAGCCAATTCCCAGAGAGAATGAACAACTTTCCCACAAGCACACTTTAAAAATGCAATCCAGCCTATCTGGAACCCACAGCCCAACTACCTCCTTTACTGGGCGCTCACTGTCTGGGGCACTGTTCTTCTGACCGGATCGCTCCAGAGGCAGGTACCAGACGACTAGGGACAGCCCTTATGTTCCCCAAGCCTGCTGAAATCATTCAAACTGGCCAGTCCTAAGGTTGCTTACCCTGCCCCATCAGAAACCACCATAAAGACTCTGGCCCACTGTCTGCACTCCCTCTACCCCTGAACTCCCTGCGCTTTCCTGTGTGGCCTTTGGGCACTGTGAGGAGCTAGCTGTTTTCCTATGGCAATTGTCTCTTGATCTGTTGGCTTTCTTGCACCTTGAATTTTCTATAAATACACCGTGTTTTAAAACCCACAGCTAAATGGAATTGGCTTGACACAGTTTAAAAAACTTTGTTTCCATTCCTAATTCCAAATTGGGAGAGAAAGAGGATCATATCTTGATGATCAGGTGTGTATAAGAAGGAGGCTTCTGCTTTGAGGGACAAGTGGTACTCACTTTCCAGGGGAACCCGCACTTTGTGGGGGCACCCCGAAAGGCTGCGGTGGTGGGGGTAGAGCCCCGTCACGTGTCCCGTACCATCACACCCAGGGATCGGGCACTTGGTCTCCCTCTTTTCAGGCCTTGGTGAATCTGTGGAGAAATTAAATTGAGAAAGGCATTTGGTTGTTCGTGTTTTTCTTCCCATTCAATAGAATGGCCTTGCAGGGTAACATTCTCACTTCATTCAGTTTTACTGTTATAAACATTCTTCTCACGTTGCCTTGAATAAGACCCTCAACTAAGACCTGTGGAAACAGAAAACATGTTTTCAATTTTCTTGGTTTCATAAGTAAAGGCTGACACAGGGCAAGGGAGTGTCAAAATACAGAGATGGTTTTAAGTTGTCATGTCACATATTGCAGTTAGAGCCTCATTATGAAAAATCAACCCTGTGCCAGGGGATGAACAGGCTCCCGAAAAGAAAAAAAATGTGAGAAAGAATTTATTTAAATCAAAACCATTTCTTATTGAAAGTCTAGAAAAAGATGGATTCAAAATGACAAAAACAAAGAAACCACCATATCTGAGAAAGACCTGTCTGGCCTTGGCCCTGCAGGTCCTCGGGCTTGAGGGTGGAGAGCAGAGCCTGCTCCCTGCAGAGCAGCTGGCAGAGTTAGGACAGGGCAAGGATACTGGCTTGTGTCCTGTATGTCCAGTGCTAGTGATTCGCGGTCTCGAGGTTCCAACACCCCCATGGGTTGCCACTTGGGATCAGCGTGCAGTGAGTACGGGGAAGAAGCTGCTGATCTCACTCTAAATGCAGAATCCGAAAACTGAGACAGCAGGAAGACTTGGAAGGGGAATGTTCTTGCAGGAGGCTTACAGAAAATAAAAGTGCAAAGAGTGCAGACCACGGAGCAGCAGTCCAGAGAGCACCCTCAGGAACACCAGTGTGGGTAAGGCCCATGGGAGCAGCCAGGCATGGCGAGGGACACCACCTGCTCAAGCATTTTCTGGGAGCCTGGGGAGGGTGAGGCTCCAGACAAGCTTGGGGTTTGATTTTCTGGCACACACTTTGCCACAACTTAAAGGGTTACATAAATATATGCAATAAATGAGGACCAAACATGAATACTGGTGAGCTTAGAACTAACACAGATGAGGCCTTATTCAGAAATGTTCACATTCATGCCTGAGATGGCAGATAAAGTTGAAACAGAGATTCACTCCTAGAGCCAAATTGCCCCACTAACTTGTGCTGGGAATAACACCAACCATAGGGAGCGCCTGTCCCACGGCACTCGGGTCACGGAGAAGAAAGAGCATGAGAAGATGCACAGGAGCCCTCAGAGAGGGGCAATGCAGGAGGAAAGGAAGCTACCGGGGTCTGCAACATGAGGCCTCAGGAATAATGAGCACCTAGATGCTAAGAGTGAAAACAGGGGCCGGGCGCCGTGGCTCAAGCCTGTAATCCCAGCACTTTGGGAGGCCGAGACGGGCGGATCACGAGGTCAGGAGATAGAGACCATCCTGGCTAACACGGTGAAACCCTGTATCTACAAAAAATTAAAAAAAAAAAAAAAAAAAAAAAAAAAATTAGCCAGGCGTGGTGGTGCGTGCCTGTAGTCCCAGTTACCCCGAAGGCTGAGGCAGGAGAATGGCGTGAACCCGGGAGGTGGAGCTTGCAGTGAGCTGAGATCCGGCCACTGCGCTCCAGCCTGGGCAATTAAAAAAAAAAAGAGAGTGAAAACAGGCGGTGTGGTCCTGCCCGAGAAGATGCTGACAATGGAACACGGGGCCTGCGTGCGAGGGTGCGGAGCCTCTTATGCTCCTGTGCAACGGAGCACGAAGTCTGGCCACTGTCACGGGATGCGACAGACATTTCCGGGGCGCTGTACTGCGAGAGCAGACGTGCCTCTCCCATACCATGGCACCTCATTTGCTGGATGATAAACAGTCCTGGGCAGATGGGGCACAGCAGGTTGTATGTAATGCAATTATATGGGGGCATGGATTCAGCAGAAGGGGGAAGAGCCAAGGATCCTTCGAGTCGTTCTGTGCTGAGGGTCAGGGAGGTCAGGAGACAAGGCAGGAAGTCTTAAATGAGCAAGGAATGGCCAGATGATGGGGCTGCGGCCAGCAGGGGGCATTTAAGGAAAGATAGGACCTAAATGTGCTGGTGTCAACACTACTCTCTCTGCATTTCGTAATAGACAAATTAAGCGTTTTGCGATGCTCTGTGATTTGTGGATATATGTTTTATTTAATCCAAAAATAGAGCCAAAGTTCAAGGTGATGTGAAATCTGTAGACCACTAGGTCCAAATTCTTAAAGTCTGATTAGGGGAACTGAGGGGCCTGACACCATAGGAGAGTAAGTTAGAAAAAAAGGAGAAGAGCAATAATGTGTATTTCAATGCCCTTCCTCTCTTGGACCTTGCCCAGGTAAGGCCACGTTTCTAAACCACATTGAAAGGATTGGCGTCGCACACTTCCCCTCCTCACCACACTGTTTGTCTGCAGGAAGCCGGAGAGGGTGCTAGAGATAAGGCAGGCTGGCTCCTGCCCAGGTGCAGCCCACTGACAGTCCACCGTGCCCCTTTGTCTGCAAGTCCCTCCTCTGCTGGGTGAAACAAAGATGCAGCGAAATGCTCTGGAGGGCAGAACCTGTTTGCATGATAAGAAGCCAGAGCTTGAGCTTGGGGCGACTCTCAGGCTTGGCTCTTCCTCTACTTTCTTTGTACAGTGTTGCATAATGAGGGTGACCTTATACTCTGGTGATGTTACACCTTGGTTTTCCTGGGACTGTCCTCATTCACATCTGATGTACTCATGTAATGGCTCATAGTGTTCCCCTTTTCATAAGCAGGACAGTCAATGACATGGCGACTGTACTTACATTGCAACCTAAATCTCACTAAATGCTTAGTGGCAAGAGTCTAACCAAACTAATTTTAGAATTGCTGACTTATCTGAAAACTGGGGTTAAATGAGATTTTAAAACTCCTGAGTTTTCTCCTTAACAGTGAAGTTGCATGGGCAAGGTGTCTGGGAAGTTAGGCTGGTATTTTGGAGAATATGGCTATCAGTTGGGATGAGCATTGACTTAACATCATGGAGCGCATGTCAGAGACAAAAAACATCCTTCTTGTGCCATTGGATCCCACATCGGGAACAAGGAACAGGAAAGGAATACTCAGTTTGGACTCTGCAGGCCTCCTCTAGACTAAGCCTGTGGCTCTTCTTCAATGTGGGCTTCACCTTCTTCACCTGTTTTGCTGGCTAGCCTGCCTGGTATTGATCTTGCAGAGGCTGCCCCCATGCCTCAGGCACTAGGATACACCGCTGACTCATCCAGCCCTAGTAGGAATTTGGTAAGTCTCCAACTGGGAGACTTGTTTACAAGCAAATGTTTACAAGCCCAAATTATTTACAAGCACAAATTATATGCCTTTAATTTTTGAAAACAAAAAAAGAAGTTTTAAAAGCTCTATAAAATTATCCAAAGGATCATCAAATACTTTAAGATGTGGCTCAAATAATTAAGTTTCTATAAATACTAGGTTTAATTGCCTGTAAGGTATCATCAATTGTTTAACAAAACAAAACAAATCATCATTCTGTGTGCTACTTAGAAAGAAAAAAATGATTGGTAATTAAACTATGGTATATTCTTCTGAGTTCAGAGATGATAAAATGGAGAAATGATCATGCCTGTAATCCCAGCACTTTGGGAGGCCAAGGCGGGTGAATCACATTCGAGACCAGCCTGGCCAACATGCGGAAACCCTGTCTCCACTAAAAATACAAAAATTAGCTGGGTGTGGTGGTGAGCACCTGTAATCCCAGCTACTCGGGGGGCTGAGGCAGGAGAATCACTTGAACCTGGGAGGTGGAGGTTGCAGTGAACTGAGATGGCACCACTGTACTCTGGCCTGGGTGACAGAGCAAAACTCAAAAATAAATAAATAAATAGAAATGATATCTCTTAGGATCAATAAAATATAGTATGTCATAAATTGTGGATTTGGGGAATTTTGAGTAAATTCCATTTTTCTTTTCTGATTTTGTAGTTTACTTAAAAAGTTAAATACAAGAAGTTGCACATTAGTGGGAGTGCAGAGTGTCCTGTCCTGAACCACAGGCTAGTCATTAATATTCTGTCCCCACTCCAACCCTTGCAGGATGTTTGCATGGCATTATCTTGCTCCTCACTACATGACACCATTTTATCCTTTTTTGTTTCCTCAGCTCGGAGCTGTAAGACATTATTTGTCAAGATTGCAGGTGAGTGCTAAAATGGATTTAAATTGACAAAATATACAATTTGTTTCTGGATAACTCTCAGCAATCAGAACTTCTCAACCACAGTAACATATTATTCTTATAAGCTGTTTGGGTCCACTGCCCTGATTTTTCCTAAGGTACTCCTCTCCCTAATTCTGTGGCTCTCAGGTTTCGGAGAGACCAAGAATCACCTGGAAGCTTATGGGAAAAAATTCAAATTCTGGAGCACAGATGATGATGGAATCTGAAAATACTCATCTTAAACAAGCATTCTAGACACTAAGGATTGCTCTTGGGAAGCTCCATAAAACTGCTAGAACCAGCATCAGGCTCATCTGGTGTAAGACTCTGGGGAGAAAGAGCAGGGGGAATGCTCCAGCGAAGCAGGAACACACTTTTCCCAAGGCCTGAAGAACAACTCTAAAACCTCCTCAAAGCACACCTACTCTCTCATTGAAGTTTGGCCCAGAGATGTACGAGCCCTGAGGTAGAGAGCCAGTGAAAGTGTAGGCTCATAAACGTATTAACATCCAGTTTTATCCCAAAAAGGACCAGAGCATCCTGCCTGGCTTGCAGTTAAATAATCCAAGAATGAGGGTGCAAAGAAAAATTAAGTTTCTGGAATTGATTTAAGATCCAGTAAATACTGATGTACTTCCAATAATGTCAAATAAAGTTATTTCTAAAGGTATGATGCATTTTTAAAAAGCAGTTAAATTAAAAGAAATAGATTCAATGAACCTTTTTTTCATGTGTGAAAATACCCAAAACTAACACAGCTTGACAGGAGAATAATCTAGAGAGTGGGGGAAAAGAAAGAAATTGTCTATTTTATAATTATAAATTGATTTTTAAGTTGCATTAAACTGTCAAAAAGCTATCTGAAAAAAAATCAAATCTGACTTTTTTTTCAAACCTTAAAGCACTTTTATTCCTAAAATAAATGCAAAAATGGGTCTTACGTTTATTGTTAAAGATTTGTCTTCCACTCATGTCGATAACTTTGGTTTGCCTCCTTTCCCCTGCTAGGTGCTCCAGCAAGAACCTGTCCAGTTCTTTGTAGGTGTTATGGAAAACACAACCTCGCTCAGCCTGCAGAGCAATCGCCTGCTCCAGCAAACTTAAGTTCCCCTTGGCCTTTTCCAGATCACTAGACTCTTCTGTCATTACTGCCAGGCTCTCGCTATCTTCCTCCTCAACATCAGGGAATGAGGGCTGGGCATTGCCATCCAGGGGTTCTGCATGAGCATTCTGTGGGTCTTTCCTTTCTGTTTCAGAATCACACCTGTTCTCACAAGGGATAAATTTGTCACCCTCAGTTTTTATTTCAGGAACTTCCAATAGGTCTTTTTTATGATCTGTTAAAACATACTTTGGGACTCTAGGTGGTTTGGTTTCTTCTGAGAAGTTGGAGCCACTGTCCCAGCCATTTTCTGCACTTTCAGAGTTACTTTCATTGTCATCAGAGGAGCAGAAGGGTGGCTGAGAATCATTGATCTTGTCCCTTCCATCATCAGAATGAATCAGAAAACACTCGTCTGCTTCATCGCTCTCTGCTTTTAAAGATTGGATGCCACTGTCATTTAAGTTTTCACTTGTGGTCTGAACAGATACATTTTTTTCAAATTTCCCCAAGTGCATTAAAGACTTGACCACAAGCTCTTGATAACAAGAGTATCTGTCTTCCTTCCTACTGGAGTTTTCTTGTGCAGCTGAAAGGAGACTTTCATCCATAGGTTTTATCATGACTTCCTCTACAGAAAAAGGAAACCAATATTTGAAGAGCAAGAACAAAAAATATTTTTGGAAAATTGCAACAAGTTATATGTATACAAACACATGTATTCACATACATATGTACATACACATACATATATGTACACATATACATACATAGTATGTGTAATATATAATCTCTATTAATTTTATAAACATTGGTGAGAAAAACATATATCCTCTTAAGAGAAAACTTAGACCTTAATATTCTAAGAACTGTGTTAAAAGAAATGAGCTATTATAATTTCCAACATGTTAGGAGGTAAGTACTTCTGAGGTATTGACCAAGACAAGAAGTAGACACTTAACAATAATCGTATTTGTTGAATGTGAAATTATTGTTACTGTACTTCTTATATTCCCAACTCTTAGCCAACAAGAAGAAAATCAAATATATAATAGTATACATTGCAAAGGAAATATTAATCAGTTTCTCTGTTAGCATGGCAATGTATTTTCAAAGCCATTTGGTTTACGTTCTCTACTCTCTAGTCTTTCTCAGACATACTTTCAGATTTTATGGACTGTTAGCTAAGATACAATACATCTTTCTGAGGCTTTCAAGACTTCCTGTTTACCTTTGCCATTGTCATCCTAAAATTCCATATTGAAGGAAACACAAACAGGAAAATTAGCATGATCAAATCATATCTTAAATAGTAGTAACACATTTTCTGGTCCATTAGTTGCATGCACTTGTGTAACAAGAAAATGAAACAAGGTGGGGCGTTGGAGGGTGCTGAATGGTAACTAGCTGTTCTCAGTACAAGGCTGCTTTGGGTCCTGAATGTGAAGGCACCCCGTGAGGGGCACCCCGTGAGGACCCCCCCCCCGCCCGTGCCTGTCCGTCCAGGACAGTTTATGGAGTGGCTATTGTCCCAGACAGCTATTGTTGTCCCTGTCATGCCCCCCTTGCTCTGGGAGTGGCTAGGTTGCGGTGACGGAGTATATAGACGATAATCAGCCTACCCAAGCCTGTCCCAGTGCAAGACACAGCAAGTGAGAGTGGATTCACAGGTGACTCCACCCCTGGCCCAGGCACTTGGGGTGTGCCCAGCGCACACCAGTCTGCGAAGTGCCTGCAACAGTGCCCAGACATCCAAAAAATAGGAGGCCTGTTTCTGTGTCTCAAAGGCAGGGTGGGGGGATGGGAAGCAACCAGGAATAAGCCCCCATTAAAGACTGTTAAAGACACCAAGAGCAGTGCATTCTGTGCTAATAAACATCTTTGGAGGGAAGAAAAGCACAGCCATCCGGTGTGAGCGCTGAGGGGGAGACAGTGTCTATGTGGAAGACAATGTGTCTTTTTGGTCTCATTTAATTTTTTATAAACATTGTCTCTGACAAGGACACTCAAAAATACATCTCCATCATCTTCCTTTCTGGTAATTATCTCCCTAAATCAACACTGGACTGCCAGGATCAAGTAAATATTGCCATAGTAACTAAAAGCATTTTTGGATGAAGGGAAGAATTCAGTCACAACACTAGCCCCTGTAAATAATGCTGATTATAGGGTGCAGTCTTTTGTTGGGATCTATTCAACATAAACTGAAAAATTTAACATTTTAGTTCCTAGAAAAGAGGCTGGATAAACAGGCACATAATATTTGATAGGATGGCCTAGCCTCTCCTGAATTCATATCAGAGGAACTCCAGGTTTAAATAATATATTAAACATGGTCTAAAATGCAAATGAAGTTTTTCTCAATATCACAGTTGGCTATTAAGAGAAAGTGTAAAGGGTTATGATAATTTTAAAGTATTATGAACTACAGAAAACAAATAAAAAGCATTTTCAGTGAATATGCTCAATTCATTGAACTATTCTCTCACTCCACTTAACTACCCACATGTGTACGATAATGATTTATAGACATTATACCTAATTATGCATATTTGGGCTGTGTTAGAGTGCTAACAAAAGCTCTAGAAAGCAACAATTACCTCTGTTGCTTAGCTACATAGTTTAAAATATTCCTATTAAGTGCAGATCACCAGAGAGGCGGGAGTGACAAAAATGCACATGTGCACGACAATGCATTTCACTGTGCTGCTGCCAACTGCTCGCATTTTGGGTCATTTCCAGTTTACATAATTGTTTGGTTCAACTGTTTGTTATATGCTAAAAGAAAATATTTATTAATTATTCCTCAGAAAAAGAGGAGCGCCACCGACAGAGGTGCCTGCACAGCACACGCGGGTTTCTAGGGATGTTCTGCAAATCTGCAAACCAACTTTCCACATTCCACCCCCCTCACAGGCTTTCACTGGACTCATAAGAAAAAAAGTTGGGTTTGCTTTGGAAGCTGAGAGATCTGTGATGGGGCGCTTGTTTCTCCCAGCTTTGCAATGAGTTGCCTTCGTTTTCTCAGGCTGTGTGTGTTTATTTCTTTTGGGGGCCTGGTGATTTATTTTGTGCCTCTGCCACTGAACCAACCTAAAAAACGCTGTTGTTAGCATCAGGTGGACTTCGGCTTGAGTTCTGATCCTGCCACCCTCTCTTGCGAGCTCAGTGGGGCTGCATCACCTGTCTCACTTTGGCACCACCACTGGCACATTGAGGAGAACAGTTATCACCCTGTGCACCCTGTGGGGGCCACACGGGAATACCCAATAGGTATCCAGTCAAGGGTGCCTCTCTTGCCCCTGCCCCAGATACTATTTTAGAAGGTAGTCATGGCAGGGGTTCTATGCAACCCTTATCATAAATAAGATGGGCTTATTTTTTTACCTAGGATAATTACTAATATTGACCCCCAAGGATGGGCAGAGTCCCACTGTTGAGAAGGCTCAACTCAGTTCATCCTCACTCCCAGCACACTATGCCATGTTCACTAACTGCCTTTGGAAACTGAGTGAGTGCACGATGTGCAATGTGGAGGGAGAAACTTCTAGGGGGATGAGGTGGTGTGGCTGGCCTGGCACTACCTGCTATGTGACCTTGGACAGGCCCTTGGTTGCCTGAGACTGGGTCCTCATCTTCAAAACAAGGAAGATCCAATGATCTGATGACTGGATGGGTACTTCAAGGATCCCTCCTAGGACAACAAACTGTTATGTTCCTGGCATGGTGTTCAGCTGTTTATTTCATTTAATTGTCACAATAAGCACAAGAAAGGCATTTTCTACTCCAGTTCACAGAAGGAAACTATAATTCTACAGAGGGCCGGGCTTGCTGGAGACCACACGGCCAGCCAGTGCAAGACTGAGACACACGACCAGGGCTACGTGGCCCCCACTCCATGCTCTGCCCTCTGAAACATGCTACTCCAGGTCCCGCAGCCATGGAAGGCCGTATGTCCTGGCTGGTGTTTAGGAAACACAGTGACCCTTAGGAGAAATGACTAAGAACACTAGTAGCTCATTATTTTCCCAAGTTTGGATATTTTCAAGAGTAAATTCATATGCAGAAGATACTAGAATGCAATTGTCAGCTAACTTTTTTTTCTTTTTCTTTTTCTTTTTTTTTTTTTTTTTTTTTTGAGACAGAGTCTCCCTCTGTCGCCCAGGCTGGAGTGCAGTGGCTCAATCTCTGCTCACTGTAACGTCTACCTCCCAGGTTCAAGTGATTCTCCTGCCTCAGCATCCTGAGTAGCTGGGATTACAGGAAAGCGCCACCACACCTGGCTATTTTTTTTTTTTTTTTTTTTGTATTTTTAGTAGAGACGGGGGTTTCAGCATGTTGGTCAGGCAAGTCTTGAACTCCTGACCTCGTGATCAACCAGCCTAGGCCGCCCAAAGTGCTGGGGTTACAGGAGTGAGCCACCACGCCCAGCCAACTGTCAGGTAACTTTCAAGGAGAAGAACGATGTTGCTCAAATTATAGGTAAAATAAACAACACGACCAAACAAAAACTAAAAGTGAACCAACCTCAACTTTCTTAACAACAAAACTCTAATAGGTCAGAAAATTTCTAGGGTCAGCTCTTGGGTGGGCATAACCAGAGGGTTACAGCCAGAGAGCAGGCTGTTCACTGGTCCAGGCCTCTCTCCATCCTGAGTGCATTCACAGTGCGGGGAGTGAGTAGGGGCTGGAGCTGGGATGCTTTTCTAGAGTAAAAAGTAAATGCTTCTGCCTGATACATACAAGATCACAGTTGTTTATTTACTTTAAACCAAGACCTCTACTCAGAGTTTTCTGGTAATCCTACAGATACATACTAATGAATCCTGGCAAAGATGTTGGCTGTTCTGCAATGATACAACTTTAAAACGTCCTCTGAAAGTCACAGCATATTTTGAGTTTGTCTCCTTTAGTAACACTGGATTTTATTATAATTGGATTTCAGTTCTGTTTCTGTAACTAGCTAGGTTACTTTTATAGGTAAATTGGCTTTTCAGGCCTCCTGAATATGTACATTTTGCTGGGAATAAAAGCCTTGGCAAAAATGAATTCATCTTTCAAAGTTCCGAAAGGAGAGTGGTTTATCCCTTATTTGCTATTAGTTGAAAGATAATATGTATTAAAAGTGTCCTCCCAGCCCCTAGAACTTCTATGATGGGACAGATTTCCCCATGAGCTTGTGGTTATGCTGCTGGGGACCCCACACCTGGGCTTGGTTAATCTTCCTTCTGGTGACTCTCATTCTCCCTGCATGTGTCAGGAAAGCCTGTGCTTATTGTTCTTCCTCCCTTCTGGCAGTACTTTGCAAGCTCATCTCCTCAGGAAGGAAGAGGTAACTGCATGGTTTGTCCATATTCTCTTCTATTCCCTTAACAGTGACCTGCATCTTTTTGAAAGACAGCAGGTTGAGGATATGGATGAAGTTTGTGCTATAAAATGGAATAAAACTTTGCAGCATTCAAGCTCCTGACCTCAGTCTCTTCCTGAGCACTATCCCTTCTCTCATTATCTGAGCTTGCCAGCTGACGATGATATAATTGGGCACACACCTGGCCAGGTAAATACCCTGGGGCAACCAGAGTAAATGAGAGGCCAGATGAAAAGCCCTATGCTGGCTTGGGCACTAACTCGGCTCTGGCTCTCCTTCCTCGTAGTGGGGTGGGGAGTAACTTGTTCAGAGGGCTGAAGGCAACTTAGAATCTTTGTTCTTTTGACCAGGCACAGGGTCTGCCATTACTGGAAACTGTGACTGCATAATTTGACATTGTAGGAACTTTGCCCAGTCTGCATTCTGAAGGTAGTCAGTGCGTGAGGACAGCTGCATTACAGAGCATAGTTAGCTGGGAAATAATTATTTTTGCTTGTCCTTCCAATTGTTTCCTAATTGTCTTCCTTCTAACACCTATAAGATGCATTACCTTCAGCGTCAAATCTCTTTGGTCCCCAGTGATTTCATCTGTAAAACTGTGCCCATAATCACACATACTCGAGGCATTATGTGGACTAATCGATATCATTTACGTATCTGGAATATATTAAGAACTCAAAAACAATGGTCATCACTGCTGTAATTTTAGCATATTCATTATTATTATTAGTGGTTCTAATATGAAATATGAAAATAGTTAACCTTTTTTTGTGAACCTGCAAATAAACGTCCATTAGTGCCTGTAACTGTGTGTTTAACTGGAGGACATCTGGACAATATATTCAATTGGTTAATATTAAACACGTATGGGGTCAACAAACTACAATAGAAGGTGACAAGTCAGCGAGCCAGATATAGTCTGTTTTCACAACACTTACAAGAACGTGCTGATGCAAAAGCACACACATTTTCTTAAACGCTTGGCTAAGTAATGTCAGTTGGTGTATTATACTGCAAGTCCAACCACAAATGATTCAAAGACTTTCCCTAATACTAGATTCAACCAGCAAATTTTCATGAATCAACAAATAAAACTGAGCCAGGCATGGTGGCTCACACCTGTAATTATTTGGGAGGCTGAGGCAGGCGATCACTTCAGGTCAGGAGTTTGAGACCAGCTTAGCCAACATAGTGAAACCCTGTCTCTACCAAAAATACAAAAATTAGCTGGGTGTGACTGTAATCCCAGCTACTTAGGAGGATGAGGCAGGAGAATCGCTTGAACCCGGGAGGCAGAGGTTGCAGTGAGCTGAGTTCCCACCATTGCACTCCAGCCTGGGTGACAGAGTGAGACTCCATCTCAAAAAACAAAAACATAACAACAACAACAAAATGAATAAAATTGATCAGTTCAAGGAAACAAAAAAGTCAAGGGTGATTATAATTTACAGATGAGCTATGAGACTTTAAATCACATGCTAAATACAGAAAAGCCAAAGAATTTACATAAATACCTTCAAATCAGAATACAGCTTTGTTTTAACCACAGAATTGCAAACTCTACTTTCAAGTCAATATTACTGAATCTAGGATGATTCTGAACTGAGATTTGTGCTCACTCATAAGTATGCCCTTAAATCTTTTCCATTAATTCTTATTGCTAACTATAATTCTACATACCATAAAAATGTATTATATAAGAATCTCATTGTCTTTTGTTTGCATAATTAGTACTTCTTTTTAAGTAACAAATTATTTAGTATATTTTGATTCCTTTAAAATTCACATTCAGAAAAAAATTATGTTTAGTAGAATATACACCTAGTTTCATTTTTCTACTAAGTCAAGTTTTAGATCTTAATTGTTTTCTATAATTTTTGAGAGTTTTTGCATGTCACTCAGCTTCGCCTCATGCACAAAGTGATCAGTGATGGAATTCCAACTCCTAGAGGCATGTGACTACCAGGAACTAATGCGAATAACATTCAATGGGGAAAAAAGAAATCCTCAAATTTTGAAACAGTAACTACATTTCACCTAGCACACAAAAGGTGTTTGATGAGTAAGTGAAGGAGTGAATCAATGAACTAAAATGTGCTGCTAAAGGGAAACTTAAGTAACTTACTTTTGAAATAATGGGCACAGTGATATCTTTTCTATAATACATCATTTTCCTTCAGTCTCCTTCTGAAGAAGACTCTAATCTGCCAACTTGAGGTTGCTTCTATACGTGATTGCTATAAGCATTTATTTAAAAATATTAAAAATATTAAGGCCACAGACCAGTTACATTGGTTCATGTTGTTACTACCAATTATATTTTGGAGTAAAAACCATACATGTTGATAAAAAAATTTATAAAACGTTTTAACTGTAATATATACATATATATCATAATCACTAATGAACATTATATATAACTTGATCATTGCAAAGGTGTCTTAAAGTTTAAATATGCTCTTCAATTTAAAGGATTCTTTCAGGAATCCTTCCTATTAGGAAGAAAAAGTACTCTTCAACTCTAAGACTTAGTATCTTGTATTTTCTTCAAAAAGAGGCATAGTTCAATCATCTGCTTTTGAAAATGGATAGGGCAAGACTCTCTGTTGCTTATCAATGGACCCTCCACAGTTACTGATTAAAAAGTGGGTCCTCAATAAATAAATGTCAAGTAAAATAAATGTTTGATTTTGCTTCCAAATCTGAATATACTTTTACAACCATACCAACCATCAAACCACACACTCTACATGAATTAGTACAGAGTCCTTGGAGCCAGGGAGCAGGTAAAGTTTGGGCTCTCCTCCTTGCTACCTGCAGTAGAGTGATCATGCGCTTCCAAGGGGCCATCGTCCTCTGTCCTGTCGCTGCGGTCTTCTTGGCAGTCTGCGTTTGGGCTGTAGTGTCGGGGCTTCATTAGCAGGGATTTCCTTTTGTTGACTGGAACCCCCAAAGCTGGATCTTCAGCTCTTCTCTTCTTTGCCATGGAACAATCATAGGCAACACTGTAGTGATCGAGGAAAATTAAGAATATGGTAAACTACCATTTACTGCTGTTTGGCATTTAACTTTCATGAAGTCTAACCTAAAGCCTTTGGAAACTTGGGACTAGAGATTTAGGGTTGGTCATTGGCACTAACAAAATCATCCCATCTGTGGACTCCACTGAACTGTGTGGATTCTATTTTACTGCCTATCAGAAGAGTTTTTTTTTTTTTTTTTTTTTTTTAAATCATCCTTAATCCTGAGTAAGCATATGTTAATCTGTGCTTTGCTTGGCACTACACTAAATACCCAGGGAGGGATGAAACAAGATTTGCACTGGTTTGCTAATCCTAAGAAACAGCTAATGTGAAAAATATACCACCAGATACAAAAAAAAAAATGTGTCCAGTATGGATAAATCACAAGGTTTTTTAAACAGTTGTTTGCTACTGAAACTGCTTATCTCTGCCACAGTTGTGGCTCAAACTTGAAATGTCACATATCTCGCACTTTCACTTAAAAGAAAGGAGCGTAGAGCAAGGGGGCTAGCTATGAACATCCTGTCTCCCATCTCCAGTCATCAAACACAAAAAAAGTGGAAAGATGCTACATGGCACTCTGCCTTCTGATTCTCACTCACTTGGCACACAGAACAAATAAAAGGAGGAGAAATAAGATTGGATTTCACAAAAATGGACAACAGTTTATCCTCACTCCTGTTCTCATATGGTTTTATTTGGAAATGCTCCTGAGGGTGGCCCTTTCAAAATAGATTTCCTACATATAGCTCACTCAGAATTAATGCAGATCACTCTATGTGTGAAGTTAAGACAAACATTCTCTTGGCAAGATCCATGAAAATCAGAGGGTTTAGCCAGCTGTGAGTCTATGAGAGATATTTATTAAATGTACTTTGAAGAAAAATGTGGAGCTTTAGATGAAAAGATCCAGAGAAGAGAATCCTAGACTCAGAGTAAAAAGATATGACTTACTCCATCTCTAGAAGACGACTAAATCCCAGGAATATTACTAAATAAAGAAAGGCCCTAAACCATTATTTTACAAACATCAACGCAAAAGATGGTGGCCTATTCATGAAAATGATTCGGTTATAGTCACACGAGAACTCTTGGCTTTAGAAGGGTAGATTCAAAAACTTCCAACGAGGGGAAAAGTGTCATTTCTTCTAAGAAAGAAGAAAAAAGATCCTGGAAGAAGAGATAATTAGAGAGCTGGAAATGTCTTTAAGAAGATTAAAAAGTAGAGAATTAAAAATCACCCTGATGGGTAAAAGAAGAGTGAAGTTTCTGAATCAAGCAATGTGCTTTCACAAAACTTCTCTGATGAACCTAAATGTAAAGTGACCATGTACAGAATATGGAGCAAAATAGAATATAACCAGATGACCATGGGAGCAAACACCGCCATGATAAGAAGATGGGGCAGGAAGTGAGGACCAACATGGACTGGCTCTGCTCGTTTGTCAAGGAAAACAGAAGTCTACATGATAGATTATGATGTAGTGAGAGCCAGCACAAAGAAGCAGAAACACCCTTATGTTTGCCTTCTTTGTCAAAGGAGACTGGCTTTGAGGGGCTGAACAGGGAGGCACAGGGAGGCAGAAGAAACAGATCAAAGAGGCATAGAGTTCCTAGAGAAACTCTCTTCAGGAGGTTCAAGAGGTTCCCTAAAGTAGTTAAAGTATCCTGAGTCAAATGAATTTCCACCAAAAAAATCCTTGCAAATATAAAACTAAGTTCATTAAGCCATTATCATGAGCCAAGATTTGTAGCAAATGGGAGAGGCTCCTACGTCATTCAGATATTAAAGCAGGGAAAGGAAGTGGATTCTAAAAATCATAGTAATTTAAGCATAACATTGGTATTGGGAAAACAGCTAACAAAAGGTGTTAAAGTGAAGATGTTTCAAGATCCTGATTTCAATTCTTTTACATAAATACCCAGAAGTGGAGTTGCTGGATCATACGGTAGTTGTATTTTTGAGGAACATTCACCCAGTTTTCTACATCCATTACATTTATATGTTCATTGCAACTATCCCCAACGGCCAAGATGTGGAAACCACCTAAATGTCCATGAATAATTGACAAATTGATATGTGGTGCATACATACAATGAAATACTCTTCATTCTTTAAAGAGAAGGAAATATTGTAATATGCAACAATGTAGATGAAGCTTGAGGATGTTATTCTCAGTGAAATAAGCCAGACAGACAAGACAAATGCTGTGTGACTGCACTATAAGTATCTACAATAGTCAAAATTATAAAATCAGAGTGGGATGGTGGTTGCCAGGGAATGGGGGAGGGGGAAATGAGAGTTATTAATCAAACAGGCATAAAGTTTCAGTCAAGCAAGATGAATTAGCTCTAGAGATCTGCTGTTCAACACTGTACCTAGAGTCAACAATAGTGTACGGCACACTTAAAAGTGAGATCTCATGCTGCATCTTCCATAATAGAACTGAGGAAGGAGGAGAAAGAGAAAGAGGAGATTATTTGTTGGCATCAGGAAGCATTCATCAATGAGACCTCGGGTGGCAGGGGTGGTTACTAAAAGATTGGTCATCAAAAAGATTATCATTTCTTTCTTTGATGACTGGGGTGATGAATGGGCCTGAACTCATACTACCTTTAAGATCCTTACAAACTGTATCTTGTTAATATCATCATCCAAATGTACTTATAAAAGCTAGTAACATTCCCAGAATCACATTAACTGCTAATTGTGGGGCCAATATTTGAATCCAAGTCTATAGGGCCCCAGAGCTCACACTCTCTCCTCCGTTTTACTACATCAGGACATAGACATGGGTAATTTCTGTATACATTTGACAATTGGTTAAAGTAGAACCCGGATGAAACAGCAACCTCTCTAACTAGAAGAAAAGTGCCTGCCACAGGACCTTGCCCACTGATTTGACAACAGTCATCCAACCTGAAGAAGACACTGAATTGCAGCAATGAGAAACACCTTGCAAAATAATAACTAAGACACTCCCAAAATGTCTATAGCCTGGGGCAGGAGAATGAACCTAATGAGATGGCAGTTGATGACTATAAAAATCAAGTTAAACATTTGGGACCAAATAATAACTGTGTGAGTGTAAGATGAAGAGGATATATAAGGTTTTTATCAGAACTACAAGTTTAGCTTATAATAAACTATTGTATTTGATAATAAGAGTATGTGAAATCACGTAAGTAATACTAGCTGTGTAACCTGCAACAGATAGTTAAATTTTTGGAATATCAAATTCTTCATCTACCAAATGGAATTAATAACTTCCATATCACAGGGTTTGTGGATAAAAGAGACAACATCTGTGCTAGTAGTGACAAAAATAGGTAAAGATGGAACTGTCCTGGCTCCCAGCTCAGGGCTCTCTGGACTCCATCAACACTGGCTAATGCTGTCACTTTGCAGCATCACAGGCTTTCTCCCTGGCACGCTACAGAGATTTACGCATGCATGTATGTCCATAAATGCATTCTACTTTTTAACACATTATTTATATTTACATAAATTGCATTAGATTTACACATAACATTTGCTTTAAGTCTCACATTCTGTGCATTTCTCCACTGGAAAATACCCACAGCCCCGGCAGCATTTGGAGCTAAAATGAAAGGCTTTATAATAAATATTACTCTTTGTGTGTGCATGGAAAATGGTCTCTTTTCCTAGTTTTCCCTGAGGGCACACTATTTTGGCTTTATTGTGACACTTCACTGTGACACTGCAATGAGGGAAAGCCATGCTTTACATGTCACTAAGAGAAATGCCACAAAATGCTAACATATCTTCTCAAGGTTGCCAGAAATCATTTCCACTGGGTTGTGTTTTCCCATCTGCAGAGCTCTGAAATGTTAAGGAAATAAATGAGCTCTATTATCTATATTTTTCTAGTAGATGAGAAAGAAAGAGAAAAAATACACTCAGTCCTGCATTTATTGTTCTATTCAATCAAACTGTTGCTTTAAACATCGAGTGTCCCCCAGGGAACTTTATCAATGCACCAAATATCTTTCAACTCTATACTTTTCAGGTTTTGACTATATTAAAATATATTTAAAAGATCTGTATTTTTTACTTGAAACTTTTTGATTACATATTTGAGAAATGCCTTTACTTAGAAACTTGAATTCTCATTTGAAATGGTATTCCCTTTGATGACAACAGCTGGCTGAAAATTTTTTTGAAAAATAATTGAAGCAAACCATAATTAGATAACACTAGTGATCAATTCTGCACTGGAAGTATGTTGAGAAGTCAAATATGTTGACCTTTCAGGTTTCAGAAAAGATACATCAGGAAAATGTGATTCCCCCACATCTAGAGTTTTCAACTGATCTGCTATAGTAATACATTCTCAATGAAGTTTTCAGAAGGTATGCAACATATTTTTTAAATATAGGTTCAGCAATAGATGCATTCTGTGCACACATCCCAAAAAGAATAAAATACAAAAATAAACAAAGATTGTGAACCTCTGAGTCCGAGGAAAACACTTACATGCTTCAACATTTTCATGGGAAATTCTTAACAGGTATTCCTACTGATTTCTTCTAATCAGACAGAACACCACAGATACATTGAAAGGGGCTGAGAAGTATGGATCTGAATTAAGACTAAGAAGATTGATGGAAAAAAACAAAGGTATGATGATTTAAAAAGAAAAAATTAAACTATTATTATTTGCAGGGGCATGATTGTGTTTGAGGAAAATCCAAAGGAATCTACAGATACAATTTAAAAACAAGTAAATTTAGTGAGTTCACTATTCAAAAATTCATTGTACTTCTATAAGCCAGTCAAAAACAATTAGAAAATAAAAATTTAAAAACATTTACAATAGCATAGAACTATGAAATACCTACGAATAAATCTAACAGATGTACAAACCTATACACAGTAAAGAACATAGTGAGAAAACCAGTGAAGGCCTAAATAAATAGAGAGATGCAAAGTGTTCATGGATGAAAAGACTCAGTATAGTAATTTCAACTTTCCCCTTCTTTATCGATTAGATTCAAAGCAATTCCTACCAATACCTCCAGAGGATATTTCTTAAAAGTTAACAAATTAATTCTACAATTTCTGTGGAAATGAAAAGAACCAAGAAGAGAAAAGACAATGTCGGAAAAGAACAACAAAGTTGGAAGACTTACAATGTTGGATGTCAAAACTTATCATAAAACTGTAGTAGCTGACATGAGGTATTATTGGAGCAAACTTAAAAAAAAAAAATCAGACCAATGTAATGGCAAGATATTCCATTCATCGGGTCCAGAAGTAGACCCACACATATATGGTTAATTGATGACAAAGGCATCATTGGGCAAAGGGTTGTTTCTTCAGTGAACAGTGCTTGATTAATTGGATATCTATCTGAAAAAGAGATGCCTCTACTTGTACCTCACGGTATATACAATAAACTCCAGAGGGATTGTGAATTTGTACTGTAAAATAATAAAATTTCTAGAAGAAAATGTGAGATAATATCTTCAAAATGTGTGATAATATCTTAACGACATTGGGGTAGGCAAAATTTTCTCAGGCAGGTTACAAACAACACTAATTTAAAGGAAAACAGTGACAAATCAGAACACATTAAAATGAAAAACTTTTATTTATCAGAAGTTGCCAACCAGTAAGGGGAGCCTCCTATTAACATTCCACTTCTCCATCCATTTACACAAGCACTGTCAGGTTGTGAAGAGCCATGAACCCTACTTCTTCATATGCACACTCTTCTATATGTATGACATGCTATATGGTTTTCCAAAGACCATTAAGAGAAAACATGCAAGCCAAAGAGTGGGAGAAGGTATTTGCAGTATCTACATCAAAAAATAGCTTATATACAGAATATATAAAGAATTCTTCCAAATAAATAAGAAAAGACAGACTGCCAATTTTAAACCTAGGCAAAGTACATGGGTAGTCACTTCACAAAAGAACTTTTGGCTGATACACAAATGCAAACGTGCTCAGATTCTTTCATCTCCAGGGAAATGCAAACACCTACACTTTGGTACTGTTCATGCCAACTGGGATGGCTAAAATGAAAAGACCAACAAACCCCAAATGTCAGCGAGGATCTCAGGCAACTAGAATGCTCACACACTGCTGGCACAGGTAAATCGGTATGGCTGCTTTGGAAACTGCTCGGCAATATCTACTAAAGGTGAACAGATGTCTACCCATGGCCCAGAAATTCCATTCCTAAGTGCATACCTGAAAGAGCCATGTCCATATATGCACAAAAAGGCATGTTCAATAATATTCACAGCAGTAGTCTCTCCCAAACTGGAAACATCGCATAGTCCTTTGACTGCAGAATGAATAAAAAGATGGTGGAATATTCATGCCCCTGAATATGCTAGCCATGAGGAAAAGGCAACTGTTGCTACAAAAAACACTGATGAATCTCATACACATATGGTTGAATCAAAGAATCTAGGCAATGAAAGTGTATACATAATGTCCAAAACCAGCACAATTAATCGATGAAGGCGGAGTCAGGGGTGATGACTTTTGTAAGGGTCACGGCTGGGGGAGGTATGAAGGAAATGGCTGGGTTGCTGATAAAGTCCTGTTCCTTGTTCTGGTGGTGGTTTCATGGGTATGTTCATCTAGTGAAAACTCATAAGGCTATACATACATAAGTTGCGAATTTTCTGGATATGTGTTATACTTCAATCAAGTGTTACTTAAAAAAAAAAAAAAAAGAGTCTTAGCAGGTCCATTTGCAGTTTTGATTATGTTCAGCCAATGTGAGCTGCAAATTTCTTTGATTACCAAAAGTGTTTATAGACTAAAGTTAAAGGTCCTGACTTTAATTGTAGGTTCTAACCCAGTGGAACCAATGATAACAGGTAAGATTTAGTGAGTACTTGCAATGTGCCAGGGAGTGCTCTAAATAATTTACATGTATCAGCCCACTGGATTCTTGTAATAATGTCCTGGGGTTGGTGCTATTATATCTCTAAAGCTCTGAGAGGTTGATTTGTAAAATATAAAACAGCCATTAATGAAAGAGCCCAGATTTGAACTCAGGCAGTCTGGACCTAAATTATACCTATAATTACTTACTACTATCCTTAAAACTATCCATATCATACTGCTCAATGATTTAATGAGCCGACTTGCTCCAGTGAGTGAACACAGCCAATGATGGAGGAATATAAAAAGCTTTTCAAATTGACGGTCTTACTTTGTAAAGGCTAATTGTTGAACTTTATTTGGTTTAGAATTACAGTCCTCAACTTTTTCTTAAAGGATAATAGATCACTTTTTTGAGATACTGATGGAGAAAATTTTCCTTGACCTAGGAAAGGACAGGCATTTTTCATTTACTAAATATAAGATGAAGCATGATTAAAGAGAGGTGATCCTTTTTGTTTTTTGGTTGAGAGTTTGTCTTGCATATGTTCTCAGTGGTATCCGTGTGTACATTTGACCTAATTACCCAATACATAAATTACTTAAAGAACCATATCTGAGTTAATTTGCATTTCTATACCACATTTCTAAAACAAATGAAATCTATACTTAAAATAATGATCATTAATTAATGCAATTGATTTTTAATTCCTTTTGCATACTTCTAGTTAAAACAAAACTCAACAATTATTCTGCAATATCAATGCATATGGACAGTACTATATTTCCAGCTTGTATACCTTTGGAAATATTCACCTATTCAATAAATATGTAATAAGTGCTAAATAAACATTTATTTAGCAATGTCCTAAGTTTTAAGGATATAGCATTGAATAAAATTGAAAAAGTGTCTCTCCTCCTAGAGTTTTATTATGGAGAAAGGAGATTAGAAAATTGTTACACTGAGTAAAATGTTAGTATATTCGAAGATGTTTGCTTTGGAAAAAGATACATCAGAGAAGGGAAATAGGAAATATAAGTTAGCAAAGGATCAGAGTTTGAGATCATGTGGTCAGGAAAAGCCCCATTAAGAAGATTGAATGTTAGTAAAGATTCGAAGGAGGTTAGGTAAGGGAGAAAATGCAGAAACAGTGGGGCACAAGATGACAGGCAGCAGAAACAGCAGGTACAAAGGCCCTGAGACAGCGCTGTGCAAGGCACATTTGAAGGCGAACACGAAGGCTCAGGCACAGTGAGGGAGGAGGAATAATAGGAGATGAGGTCAGGAAAATAATGGATTCAGATTATGCTGAGAACTACAGACCATTTTAGGAACTTTGACTCTTAGTGAGATTTGAATATGTTGTAGTGTTTTGACAGAGTGACAGGGGCTGATTTGTATTTTAGGAGGACTATTCTAGCTTCCATGTTAAGAACAGGTTGTAGATAGAAGGTTAGAAACAAGGAGCATGGTCAGGGGTTGTGGCAATAAACCAGATGAGAGATGTGAGTGATTTGGATTGTGGCTGTACTAGCAGTGGTGGGGAGAACTGCTGAGATTCTGAATACATTTGCAAGAGAAAGCAAATGGAATTATGGGAGATTAGATGATGGATGTAAAAGACAGTAAAGGGTCAAGGGTGCCTACAAGGGTTTTCTCTTAAGAACTGAAATCATGTAGTTACCATTTCTGAGATGGATAAGACTTGCAGAAGCAGGATTCACAAGGATTGGAGATCGGGAGTTCAAACTGGAGCACGTTAAACTTGCAACGCTTACTGCATATGGTGACAGGATCTGGATCATTTGGCTGATGAACTAAAAAATATTAAATCCTGAGAGTTCCCTGGACCCTCTGAGCCAAACAATTAGTCCCCTTCTCTCTGCATCACACTGGAGATGATGAATACATGCTTCCATCACCCCTCCTTGCCCTTTAACAATAACCAACATCAACACACCACAGCATCTGGCTTTCTAAGAGTAGGAAGGGTACATGGGCCAAAAGGAGCTGCAAGATCTAGCTCATATGCATGGCAGGAGCTAGAGGTGTACAGACAGGCTGGATCCTGAAGGTGCTAGATCAGAGGTATGGAATATCAACTTGGAAAAGGGAAAGTTGATGTGTAAGCCATCTCCTATACTGCATTGACTTTTGAAAGCCTAGAAAAACAATGGCTCACACTAATCAGTGATTCCAGAATTGCCATTGCAAAGGATAAAGAAGGGATCAAAAGATTCAGAGAAGTAGACATTCTAAGACAGATACCTTGCATAGGCCAGGAAATCCATCCTAATAAAAATCCATGATCCTTGGCTTTTTGTCTCTGGGCCTGAGGCAGTTCTTAAATTCAGATCCCAATGATTGAAAGAGAAGAGCCCGTCCTTTCAAGGAAATTCCCAATGGTGAAGGGAACTAGTCTCTTTTCTTAAGGACCTATGGTCATTTACTTGGAGAACAATTGCCCTGGAGAAAAAAGACTACACAGCATTCAAGGACTATTGCACTCATTGTCTGAGTTGATACCTAGGGACTGAAGCTTCATTATGGCCCTTTGATAGAGTGGGAGAATATGGGGGCAGATCACAAATTAAACCCTGTCCCAGGGGGCGTCCTGGCTTCACAAATTTTTCTCATGGGTATACCACTGGTCTCTGCATGTACAATTGGTGCAGATACATATTGGCTTCTTGGCTAGTGTGGTAGGAGCTAATAAAGTGAGACCCACAAATGAAATCCTCTAAAACTTCTCCCATTCTGTTACCAGATAGTAGATTTAAACATTATATTCTAGATGGAATGGCAAACACTAGTTAGTACAGGTTGGGTATCTCAAATGTGAAGATCCAAAATGCTCCAAAATTTGAATTTTGGGGACATTGACATGATGCCACACATGGAAAATTCCACACCTGACCTCATGTGACAGGTGCAGTCAAAACGTTGTTTCATGCACAAAATTTTAAAAAATATTGTATGAAATTAACTTCAGTCCATGTGCAAAACACGTATATAAAACAGAAATGAATTTCATGTGTAGACTTGGGTACCGTTCCCAAGATATCTCATTATGTATATGCAAATATTCCAAATTCTGAAAAATCCAAAATCCAATACACTTCTATGTCCCAAGCATTTCAGATAAAGGAGATTCAAGTTGTACCACCCTTAAAACTTATAGAATGCATGGTTGATGGTCCCTATCATTTTTTTTCCATTTAATTAACCAGTGTGGACCCTACAAGACTGATCCTGGAGGCTGACAGTGGACTGTTGTCAAGTCAAACAAGTACTGATTCCAACATAGCTGCTATGCCAAAATATGAGATCTTTGCTTTAGTGGATTAACATAGACTCAAATGCATGTTTTGCAGTTCCTGACATGGTAAATGTGTTCTTTTCCATCTCTATCAGGAAGCAGAACCAAGAGTAGTTAGCATTCTGATGATGAGATCATGCAGAGCTGTGATCTTGCTGAAGGCTGTGCTAACTGCTGTCCTTTGTCAGGATGTAGTCTGAAGGGACCCAGAGAATCTGGATAACCCACAGACCATTCCATTAGTAAATTTTGTTGATGATACCATGCTAAGGAGAACAGAGAAGCAAGAAGTGGCAAGTATTTTGGAGGCTTTGACAAGACATCTGTGTTTGAGAGGTGGAAGATAAGTCGAACGAAGATTCGGGGCACACTGTATCAGTGAAGCCCTTAGGGGCTCAGTGGTCTGGGGCATTCTGGCATGTGCCCACTTACAACAAAGGACAAATTATATTGCATCTCACACTTCCCACCACTGGGAAGGAAGCATAATGTCGTATTGGCTGTTTTAGGTTCTGATGATAGCATATTCCACACTTGGGACTACCGCTCTGAATCACACATTAAGAGACAAGGCCAGTTTTGGCTGCACAGTGAGTCCTGGCTGCAGTGTGGGAAGCCCTGTTGTTTGGACCATACAACCTGGTAAAGCCAATGGTTTGTTTAGAGGTATCTGTGCTCAGAAAAGATGCCGATGGAATTCATGGCAGGGTCTAATAGACAAATCACAATGCAGACCCACAGGGGACTGGAGCAATGCCATGTCATATGCAGGACAGAATTGTACACTGCTAGAAAAATAGCCCTAGTAGAGATAAAATCCCTGACCATATGTCAGAGCCGACCATCATGAACTGGATTCTATTAGACCCACCAAGTCATAATGTCAAGCAGGCCCAGAAACAGTCCATCATGAGATGGAAAGTCCAAGATTCAGCTGAAGCAAGTCTAGCGGGAACAAGCAAGCCACATGAGCAGGCAGCCCAGACCCATGACATCCACCACAGTGGCAGGAGTTCCTCAACTTTGACTGCCACATGCAGAGCATGTGCAGGCTTATGAATATCAGCTATGAAGAAAAGAAAAGAAAAAAGAAAAGAAAAGAAAAGAAAAGAAAAGAAAAGGAAGAGCTAGTTCGTACATGGGTCGCCTCAGCATCTGAGCACAGTCTGAAGATCGTCAGCAGGTAGCAACTTAAGGGTGAGTCTGAGAGGAGCAGAGAGAAGAAATCTTTCCAATGGGCAGAGTTATAGGGCAGGGCTTTGGTGCAGCTGGTTCTCCACTTTGTGTGGAGAGAAAAATGGCTGAGGTAAGAAAATATGTGGGCCCATGGGCAAAGTGAAGAGCTTAGCTAGTCAGGCAGGGACAAGGGGATGAATGGTTTAACTGGAATATCAGGGAAAAGGAGGTCTGAGGAGGAGGCATGTGGGTGAACTCAGGAGACTGGGGATGAAATGGGAAAGTCTTAACTTTGCATGGTAACAGTCACTGAAGGGCATTTACCAGAGGAGGCATTAATCCACCCACAGACAGAACAACCTGACCAGGCATTGTCTAGTCTGTTTTCAAGCTTCCCAGGGCCGGCACAGTGAGGTCATTGATGGAGTAGCATTAGTGGCAGCGACTGGGGCATTGAACAGGCCCAACAGCATAGGCTCTCACTAAGACTGATGTGGCGATGCCCTCAGCCCAATGTCCAATCTGCCTCCAAAAGAAATCAATGTTGACAATGAATCCTCCCAACACGGAACCATTCCTGGAAGAAACCAACCAACCACTGGACCCTTCCACTCTAGAAGGGGCAGTAACTGAACTTGACTGGAACTGACACGAATTCTGGGCATGGGTTTGCCTTCTCTGCCTTCAGGGCCTCAGCTAGGACAATATCTACCTGAGGTCATGCAGAGTGTCTGCTCTACCAACAGGAAATCCTCATGCATCTCCCTGGACCAAGGACCCACTTAGGAAAATAACCGTGGAAATACAATCATAAGATTCACTGATACTATCACATATCACACAGCTCAGAAATTGCTAGCCTGATGGAGCAGCAAAATGACCTCGTGGAGGCACAGCTGAGAGGCTAGCTTGGAAGTGACACCTACCAGGATGATTGTCTTCCTGAGAGGCATCATGCCTAATAAAAAATCATTAGAGAATGCGATGTCTTCAACAGTTTGAATATAAGGATCCAAAAACAAAAAAGGTACAGTAAGGAGGAGATTCGTTTACCATAATTCCTTTACTACTTAAAGGATTTGTACATTTATTACCCCAAATCTAGGTCCTGTGGTCTCAGGATCTTGGTTCCCAAGGGGAGAATGCTGCCACTAGGGTTCATAGCAAGAGTCCTATTCAACTTTGAGCTCAGACTCCTTCTTAGTCACCTGGGTTCTTGTGCTGAGAGATAACAGGCAAGGAAAATAGTCACCATCCTGGCAGGAGTCACTGACCCTGGTCACTGGAAGTTGTAGGGCTGGGGGCTTATTACATATTGGGATAGGATATATATAGCACCCAAGTGATCCACCGGAGGTATCTCTTTACTGTTCCTGGCCCAAACTTGTCAGCAAATCAACAGGTTAGCAGGCAGAGAATCTGAAGGTCATGGCGACCAAGGGCTCAAAGGATCTGAGTCGTGCAACCAAGTAAACTGTCTAGATAAGCAGAGGAACTTGGCAAGGATGAAGGGAATGGGTAGAAGTATAGGTACATAATGAAGTTAATATACAAAGCAAGTATAAAAGGATTCAAGCTGAAAAGGTGTAGATGTTAGTGGATACCATGGTATGCACTTCCTCCTCCTTTCAGGACTAAGGTACACATCTTCCCCACTGGCTGAAAGTAGGGGGAGCTGATGGGCCTTAGCTGAATTCACTTCTGAAAATTGCCCTCAACCAGAGAGCCATTTAACCCAAAGTCATATCTCCCTGGGACAGCCCATATTCACACTTGCCTCAAGGCAGGACTCACTCTGAAGAGGAACCTATCACCAAAGCTCTTGGCAGAGTTGGCTAAGGCTTCCATAGAACCTGCACTGCAATTCAACTTCTCTCTGCCCAGTCCCACTTCCCTCACAGGTACTACTCCCTGGCAAGCTGTGCTGCAAGATAGACAAACAATCTGTACATGGCTAACTGGGCTGCATTTTTAGGAAATCAGGAGACAGGACCCTGGGGAAAAGTTACAGTCTTGTGCATTCATCTGAAATAGGCCTTGTGATTCCTAAGAGAGTTAACGGGCCACTGTAAATGACAAATTCACTTTTACCCAGTGAGGACTGTGAAGCTATTGCTCCTTCTGTAAGGATAATCCCTGAACTTCATGAGCCGACTCTCTCGCTTATGTCTTAGAAATTTTGTGACCACACTCACGTTTACAGAGCTACAGTGTGTCCAATAGTGAACCTATAATTGAAACCTTCTCCTATTACTCATGTCATAAATTCAGCAACTAATAAGTTGTTGCTATTTATTAATGGTTGGTTTGCTGTCATGGAACACTGATTCCATTGACAAGGTTATCTGGTAATATCAGGTTTATAAAAGGGGAGAATTTTTTACCATAAGGCCAAAGCTAACAGATGCTTTTTTTCTCATTTAGTTGGGATTAAGTTTTATAAATGATAAATTAATTGAATATCGTCTACCACAGAATTTTTTTCATAAAATAACCAAGCCATTACAAGATATAATTTAATAACAGTAAGAGGAGTAACAGGAAATTTCCTCTGAATCATGAGGTAATAGTAGGTAGGTGGGATTCCCCAGCTACCACTTCACGCTGGATGAATATATCTTTGTGATGTAATTCCAGTGACACCATCACAACACATTGCTTCTGTGCCAGCAAGGCATTTGGCATTCACCCTGATTATAAACCTTATCTCTCTACATTATAATCATCTTCCCCAGTAACCTGGAAACATCTACAAGAGAACAGAAACTGTTTCTTGCTCGTTTTTATATCTCTTGTGCATAACATAAGGTCTGTGTGTTAGGAGCATGCTCAGTGAATGACCACTGAAGTTAAGCCCCACCCAGATGCGAGCATATGAAGATGTATGTTGGTGAAAGCACACATCTTGCATCTGGAGAACTGCCTTCCTCTGGGAGAGCCATCAACAGCCACCCATTACTGTGCAGATGATGGGACTAACTTCCCTTATCCATGTGGGCTTCTGTGCCCGGCTCCCCACCACTGAGGATGTGTTTTTGCTAGACAACCAAAGAAGAGACAGGAAGTAAGTCAGCAGAAGCCGGTGAGCCAGGTAATCCTAACTGGTCCACACAAAGATTGACTGAATGACCCCGACATCATGAACTGATCAGTTCCAAAATCTGCTCTTCAAAAACATGAACAATCATACAGTTTTAAAGATAATTTAATCCTCACATGGACCAAAGTTTTTAAAGAAACAACTGTTCAGTCATTGGCTAAAACACAAAGTTATACACCAAAATTTGAAATACCATTTAATATAAAATATAAATAAATGTCTTCTAATTTATACTCAAAGACAATATGTCTTAGTTAAATCATTTGGGCACTCCCAAACTCCTCTTAAGTGCCTAGAAATTGACTGAGCAGCTCAGCTACTGCATAGCCATGGATTAGCTATACAATATAGAAACAGGATCTGGCTTCTTCAAAAAGGTAACATGATGGATCATAGGGATGTACCGGAAAAAGTAGAAGTTGAATATAATAAGATAAAATTAGAAAATTGAAGATACTAAGAGATGAACATTATGTGGATTTTAGAATTAACATACTGAAAGAATTCAAAAAGAATTCAGATACAAAGAGAGATTTATTACTATTTTTGTTTGCTAGTAAATTTGGCTTCATTAAAGCCCACACTGCTATTTTAATTTGAATAATATTTGAAAATACTTTCTTTTGAGTATATAATATAATAAAATATATGTAATTTTATACTTATTTTGTCAAACAGCATTATAAAACAAAAAGTATTAGGAAAAATTAAACGAATTATCTTATTTTGATCATAAAGAAAGACAAAAATAAAATTTACTTAGTTTATGAACATTTGCCTTACCAAAATCATCACTACATTTAAGGAAGGAATATTTAAAATAATCTTAAAAAACTTTTAAAGAATATTATTGCAGCATTTTAATTGATCTTGGATAAGTACTGAGTTTTATTATAGACTGTATCTGCTAAAAAATATTAAATGTGGTTGAGTAACAGAAGCACCTTAATCATCTAAGGTAATCATATTCCTATTAAATGAATTTATAAAATTGAGTTCAAAGTGCCTCAATTTTACCTTAACTAACTTGGTGAATAATCTAAATTATCTTGTTTTTTTTTTTTTTTTTTTTTTTTTTTTTTTTTTTTTTTTTTTTTTTTGCTTGAAGTTTGCATTTCTAACCAAAAAATAAAGTAAAACAGTAAGACCTGTGAAATGCCACAATAATGGGGGATAAAAATCCTGTACTTTATTTGTATATATCACCTTAGCATGTGATCAGACCACATAGATTCCACATTCTGTAAATTCACAAACGCCTAGTTTAGAAGAAAGTAAAATGTTCTCTCATTTCGTATTTCATGTAATTTGAAATAGCAATCATGTTACCAAGCAGAAATTTTATTAGCAGAATATGCTTGCAAAAAATGGTTAATTAAAAGCAAAAAAGACTTGGGTGCTGCTTAAGCACAGAAGTAGAGGTCTAGGGCAGAGGGTAAGATTGGGAGGTGCCCTTGCCTCTCCCCTTCTTTCCTTCCACCTGCCTAGGCTAGGGCTACAAGGCTGCTCCTGGGTCATTGGAGGAACCAACCATGCCGGCTCAGTTTTTCCCTGGGAGAAAGTTTGGTAAATCCTAAACCTCATACTTAAAAGAAAAAGAAACCTTAAATACAAGTACCTTCATATTCTTTTCAAAACCCCCCAGGAATGATGCAGAAACTTCATTCACCCCACCACGTAATCCACTTCCTCTGTTTTTATTTGGCAAATGCCTGCATTCATCCTGTGAGGACTGATGTCCCATGTCTTTTCTCCCTGATTTCATACAGTAGTCCCCCCTTGTCCATGCTTTCATTTTCCATGGTTTCAGTTGACTGTAGTCAACCGAGGTCTGAAAATAGGTGAGTATAGTATAATAGGTATTTTGAGAGAGAGACCTCATTCGTATAACTTTTATTGCAGCCTATTTTTATAACTGTTCTATTTTACTATTAGTTATGTTGTTAATGTCTTTATGTGCCTACGTTATAACTTAAACTTTATCATAGGTATGTATGTATAGGAAAAAACATAGTGTATATAGGGTTTGGTACTATCTGAGGTTTCAGGCAGCCACTGGGGTCTTGGAATTAACCCTCAAGGAGAAGGCAGCCAACTGCCATTCACGCATAGCACAGGTCCCAGGGCCTCCTGGAGGTAAGAGTTATTTGCTATGCATCTTCTAGCACTGTGGAAACACTTTTTGCAGTTTGAGGAGAAATGGAACCCTTGCATGCATACTTCCTAGAAAAGGAGAAACAGTTAACTTTGTCATAAAAGTTGGAGTTCAAAGTACATTGCAGTTATTTTATAAATAAGATAAGAATTTTACATTTTAATGGAGGTTGTTGAATAGAATGCAGAACCAGGAGCCACGTCCTAGCAAAATCCATTTCAAAATTCTATTTTGGCTCTCAGTGTTGAATGGGGACATTGGAACATAGTAAGTGATAGTGATTGTAAAATACTTAGAAAAATGCCTGCTGCAAAGTTACTCTTAAACAAAAGTAACAAAGCCAATTAATATTTTATTCATGTACCTAAACTTAAGTTCACGTGAATTATCCAGACAACCCAGGATGTGTTGGGGAGGTTATTGTGGACAACCTAAGAAAATTGTCTCTGTAACACATCATGTCCAAATCCATCAAATACTGAGTTTCTATTTATGTTTGTGATGCAGGCACAGCCTTACTAATGAAAACGATCTCATTTATTCACAAAGTAAACATCATTAGCTGATGATGGGGTTGGAGCTTCTTTGTTACTCTGGGTCAGTCACCCCCAGAAGCACTCAAACCAGGGCCACATATGTAAAATTGAGTTAATTTAGGAGGGCTTTAAGTGAAGACCAGGAAACATAAAGGTCTAATTAGTATGGTAATGAATAAAGTACAGATGTCCTTCTGTTCTCTAGCATGAACACTTAGAGTAGAAATCTGAAGAAGGAAAGGTAAAATAAAAAGAAGGAACAGTGAGAAAGACTGGGTAAGATAGAAGAAAACAGTAGGAATGAAGGCAGGGAGGCCAGAAAGAAGGAAGGGAACCAAGTGTGCACATGTCACAGTTACATAGTCAAAGGCTAGCAGAAATACAGACACAGCACAACCCACAGAGAGACAGCTTACAGGGCAGACATGATAATAGAAGATAGAGACCCATAGAGGGAAAACAGCAAAACAAAACAAGCACACACACAAACACACACACACACACACAAAGACAGAACTTCTTCAGTAATATGAGCAATATAGTACTTTTCTGGCTTTTTAAGTTACTAAGACAAAAGGCTTTTTAAAGACCATATGGCTGGGTTTTTTTTTCCTTTCTTTTTTTCTTTTTTCTTTCTTTTTTTTTTTTTTTTTTGGAGACAGAGTCTTGCTCTGTCGCCTAGGCTGGAGTGCAGTGTGCCGTGGTGCGATCTCAGCTCACTGCAACCTTCGTGATTCTCCTGGCTCAGCCTCCCGAGTAGCTGGGACTACAGGCACCTGCCACCACGCCTGGCTAATTTTTGTATTTTTAGGAGAGATGGGGTTTCACCATACTGGCCAGGCTGGTCTCAAACTCCTGACCTTGTGACCCCCCAGGCTCGGCCTCCCAAAGTGCTAGGATTACAAGCGTGAGCCACTGCGCCCGGCCGTGGCTATTTTATAACTACTATCATACATGTCAATTTCACTTCTTGACATTTAGCCGAATATGAAGGTTTGGCTCATAAATCTAGGCTCCTTTTTTAGTTTTCTGCACACAAAAAAACTAAAAACCTATAGATATACACAGGTCTTTGCTAAATATGAATAAGATTTTTTTGATATTTGGAATACTTCCGTTTATCCTTCTCCACTTCACTGGAACATTGCATGAATCATTTAACAGAACTCACTAACATACTGGAGTAATATTTAAAAGAAGGACCAGGTGTTACAGTAGTCATGTGCATACTGAGTTAGCAAGGATCACCTACTTTGATATATTATTATAATTATGTGTATATAAATGTATGTGTAGTATCTCTATGTGTGTGTATATGCATATATATGTATACACACAAATCTGTGGAATGTTTCCGCAGCCAAGTATCCTATTGAATTACAAATAACTTGAAACAGAAATAACCTGATAGAGGAGCACTCAACTGAAAATGAAGCCTGCAAGCTCCACATATCACTTCCTATAGCCCTAACCCCTTCCACACGTACCTGTGCCTTCCTCCGCATGCAATACCAGAGCTACTGACTAATGACACTTCCCCAGGCCTACCTCCTTCCAGCCCCACCGAGGAGCTGTGGGCACCTAGAGGTCAATAGGCTTAGCCCCGACACTGCTTCTGCCATGGCCTCATTGGTACTCATGGCATGCCCTGAGGTTTCCATTCACCAGTGGAGGTGGAAGTTGCTATTTTGCCAGTGCTTACTTCCTAGTTTAAGATTCCATCACATAACCTTTTTTTCTTTAACATTTCATATTCTTATTCAGGTTATTATACAACTGCTCTTTCTGGAGAATGTCAAAGCCACCTGTGACACAGTTCTGAGCCAGTCTAGACAATGTGGAAAGTACCACCTCCTGGTACTAAAGATCAAGCAAGCAAAACAAGGCATTTAAAGGTGTCTGCACAGTTTCTGAGACACAGGCAGTGCTTCAGGGCATGGAAGGACTCAGGATGCTCAGTTTACCATTTGACCCTCATGTTGGGTGGCTGGACTTCTGGGAGCTATCTTGCAAATGTAAATCGTTACTTATAGGGCTGTTCCCATGGTACATAGGCATCGCGTGGGGTTAAAAACCTGTCTGCAGCCTTGGTCTACTGTGTTGCCAAGAGATTGCCCTGCATTTGTTATAAATATAGAAATAAACAGAACATCAAAGCTTGATTCATGAAGGCATAAAATTATAAAAATTGAAGACATTTGGATCGTGACTATAAGCTTTCTTCTGATATATGATTTTCTGTTGCTTTTAAAAGATGAGGATATCTTGTTAAACAAAGGCCAGTAGAAGTAAGTTCCAAGTAATGGAGAGATCTGTGTTTCATATGTACTCAAGGAGCAATCTCTATTCCTATATATCCTTGCTCCTTTGACCCAAGGCCACCTAAACCCATAGCAAGCCAAGAACCAGACTTCTGGAAGAGTTTGCCACGCACTCTCGTTTAGCTCATTTTGTATGGAGTGCCTGCTCTGTGACAGCAGAAGTTCCTGGGCAATTTCTTTTCCTTCAAACTCAGGTCAAACCCCTAGTCAGAAGGAGCTGCTCATTCCACTGTGCTCCCTTACATAAATCTGTTGTATAGGAATTACCACAATGTGTTTTCATGACTTGTAGGTGTTAGCTTTCAAAAACTGTGAGTTCCTGTGTCTCATTCCAATGCCTTCTACAGTACTCAGAACACATTTATTCAGTTTTTTTTTTTTTTTCCATTACCTCCTAGAATGTGGCAGACACTATTCTAGATGTTGTGGGTATTATCAATGAGATAGGAGATTCCTGCTCCACAAAACGTATATTCTTGTGAAAAAAATACAGATTAGGAACAAAGTAAACAAGTAGTTGGATTGTGTGTCAAAAGATGACAAATTTTTTTCATAAAAAATAAAGCAGAAGGAGAATAATAAAGAAAGCTGGAATAGGGGCTTGTAATTGTAAAGGCTAGGGTCAAGGAAGTTCTTGCTGACAAGGAGGCATTGAGCAAAAATCTGGTGCAAGAGAGCATGTGAGACTTGCAGTTGTGCAGGGAACAACATTCCAGACAGTGGGAATAGCATGCCAAAGCCTGAGACTTGGCAGGTCTGGGGGACCCAGCACAGATTCTAGTCGGGCAGGGCACAATGAACAGGCAGGGAGACCAGGCCAGAGTAAAGATGTGGTCTTTTTCTTTAAGAAAGGGGAAACTCATTGAAGGGCTTCTGACTGTCTCGTGGAGTGAATCTTACATGAGGAAGAACAGAGGCAAGAAAGCCTGTGCGAAGGTGCTGACAGTGATTGGAGTGAGCTGTGATGGCTTAGGGGCCTGGTGACAGCAGCACAGGTGGTGAGAAATGGTCAGATTCATTTTGAAGTTAGAGCCATCAGGATATTTGGACAGACTGGATGCAGAGTCTGAAGAGGAGAGTCGAGGATGCCTCTAAGACTTTTGAATGTCCCCATTTACTGACATGGGAAGATGATGGGTATATCACTTTATGGCAGAAGATAATGATTTTAATTTTGAATACTTATCAGAGATCCATTTGCAGATGCTGTCTACACAGTTGGTTATATGAGTCCGAAATTCAGGAAAGAGAGAAGTGCTGGGGATGTAAAATTATGGACATGCAAATGTATTGAAAGCCCCATGGAGATCACCAAAAGATCACCACCAAAGAGGATCAAGGATGCACCTTGGGGAATACAGTGTCAGAGACTGGGGTTTTGAGGAACCCGCAAGGAGACCTGAGAAGATGCAGTCTGAGAGGTAGAGGAAACCAGGGAGGTTGCAGTGTTGGGAAGCCAAGTTTCTTTGACAATGGCCAGGGTTGTGTGAGCCTTCCAGCCCTTCCTTGAAGAATGCAGAGCTTGCTGATCTTCCAGGACAGACTGTAGGCTCTGGGTCGGCTTCCAAAGACCAGGAAGATGGCCCTTAGGGGCTTGGGAGAATTATCTTGAGCACTTTGAGGAGTCTAGGAGTCTACTCCGCTCTATTCTCACAGGGGCAATCTGGAAGAACAGAATTTACCCTGAGCCTCGACACTGGGGCAAAGGCAAAGAGAACGCCCCCAGGGGCATGTTACAACATTTCCCTATGCAGGGTTCACTCACCTGCCCTGATTTTGCAGGAGACCCTAGAAGAACATTCCTCACCCCAGTTTTGAGAACCACCCCCAGGCTAGCCTCCCAGAGTAGTTCCTGTGCCTCAGGCAGAGAACCACAGTGAGAATCCTTTAAACAAAACAAAACAAAAAACCCACTGTTCAGATGCAACTCTTCGTCCCAATCTACATCGTCCATGCCCGGCTGCTCAGCTTTCAATCTCGTCTAAGCGTTCCTGGGTTCTGGCAGTCACTTTGCTTTCTGGCTCGGCAGTCTGAGACCACGCCCGCCTCGGACTCCCTGGGTTGACCCGTTCCTACAAGCAGCTCAGGAATGGGCGGTGGGCGCATTGTTTCCAGTTTTATTTTCTCTTCCCAGTTGAAAATGACCAAATGAAACCAAGTGAGACATTGGCAGAATTAAGATCATCTCCTTTGTATGTCTGATACTTTGATAAAATAAGCTTATAAAGGAAGATCCTTATTGATTGTAGAAAAATGAACTAGAAACGATTAAACAGAATAGGCTGATTTGTAGTTGAGGGGCCAATGGAAACTGCTGGCTAAACAGCCTTGGTTTTAAAGGGGCCAGAACTAGATTGTTACGCGGGTAGGGCTTAGGTGTTCTTATCACAATAAAATACAATTTTCTTAAAAATATAAGTAAAGGGATAGAATTAGGGAAAGAACTTACGAACTTGGAAGGAAAGAAGTTGTAGGCACTTTAAAGACAGTTGTAGAGAATCAACATGTTAAATAGAAATGCCTTTATCATGAATTACAAGCCACATTATTTATTCTCAAAACAAACAAAGGTAGATAATGTAAAATAAAATATTTCTCTAGTAACATCCTGTACGAGGCCTACACTGGTAAATAAAACAGATTTTTTGTCTTCAAAAAGTAGTCAGTATATTAAAAAGGCAGAATTATATATGATAAAGTTTTGTTTTTTTAAAAAATACAGTTTTTTCCTTTTTTATTGTCTCCCCAACAAAATTGTAAAGCCGAAGGCAGATAATCTGCTTTCTTATTCTGAATGGGTGGACATATGGATGAGTGAATGACAAAATAGCTACAATTCAAAGTAATAAGTGTTTTGAAACAGACAAGAAAAGAAGTGCTTGGGGAACACAATGGGAAAAAGTCTTAGTCTGGGAGGTGATGGGGACACCTCATGGAGAAGGTGGTGTCAGTCTTGAGCCTGAAAGAACGAGTACAAATTCCATACGTCAAAAGACAAAGGAAAGAATTATGTCAGGCATGGCCTAGAACAGAGTTGAGATGGAAAGAACGGTTTCTAACATGAAAAATTAGAAGTAGTGTTAGATGTAGGATTTTCTCAGAAAATAAGACGGTGATGATATTGAAAAAACAAGATTTGTTGGTGGGAAGGGGGATAAAAATGATTTTCTCCTACAGGGAGAAGAAACTAAATGAGAAGAAAAATGACGCAAGCAAAAAACCCAAATGAAAAGGTAGCAAAGGAGAGTATCAAAGATAAAAATGAACTCGCAAGATACAGCTGAATACATCAAGAGGCTAAACATACAGGGATAGATAATGTAAAATAAAATATTTCTCAAGTAACATCATGTATGAGGCCTACACTGGTAAATAAAATAGATTCCTTGCCTTCAAACAGTAGGCAGTATATTAAAAAGTCAGAATTAGGTATGATAAATTAAAACTTTTTTTAAAGGTATGTTTTGAGATGGAGGGGGCAGGGGAAACTGTGACACCAGGGCTCAAAGTGCTATATGCAAAAAGTTTCATTAGTCAAGAAGGCAGCAAGGCTTGGTCTTTGAACACTTTTCCAAGGTCACACAGCTAGTCAGGGAAAACAGCCCCGGAACCCAGGGCTGCTATTAACCCAGTGTTCCTTCCACCACAAAAACTCTTGGCTTTTCTGCCAACCTTCATACCGTAGAATTTGACAAACCAGTCAAATTCTAGGCGAGGGTTTGCAGTAGAGTTTTGAGAATTTGCCCATTGAGACAAAATATTGGAAACCAGAGCACATGATATTTGGATTGTAGGGAGTTCATTTGTCAACATTATGAGACACATTTTATTTCAGTTCACATTTTAAGCAGCAAAAAAATTTACAAGGTGTCAGAAACATTATGTTTGCAAGCATATAATATCATTAAAATGAGACCTCAAATAGGTACAGTTTACTTAAAAGATAGCAAGAAAGGAAGTATTCTGCCTGATGATTAAAGTTCATGCATTTCTTCAAGTAGGACCGGGGAGAAACGAGATATGCAGTCAAATAATTTTGCTTGCATTGGAGGTGCTGAAGAGTGGATGAGGTTGAGAAGATTTGGAACAAAGAGAGCCAACGACCTGTGCAGTGCCTGAGCAAGTTCAAAGGAGCCTTAGCAATTTAGTTTCTAAATTATCAAAGCTGCAAGGGAGCTGTGTGACAGACATATGGAATTTGACGGAGACTTCAGATTCTGTCAGAGACATGTAATGAGATACTCTGAGAACACAATCTAGGTGGTTATAGAGTCATCTGTGGAAGCATATAAAATAGCATCTTAAAAGTTTCCATCCTTAAACTCTGATTTCTGATACATGATGAATGTTTAAGGAAGATCTGGTTGATTTCAAACCCTTCTAAGAGATAAAAACAAAGATAGACCAAGGGTTGTGCATCTTGCCACACTACTGTCAAGATTTGGACATTTGTTCTGTATTCTGCTGCTTTTCTTCAAATAGAAATGCAGACAATGATTAACATTCCCCAAGAATTCATAGATCAAGAAAATACCAAAGAAACCCAGACTTTTGACTTTTCAGCCAACCTTCATACCACTAAAAATTAGCAATGGTGAGAAGAGTTTTTCTAAGTAATTAGTAAAGTTCAACCTATGGTCTCTGTGATGTGTGCCTCTCAAACTTCCAAACACCCATTAATTTCTTATAAATCTTGTTAAAAGGCCAGAGAGAGCCTTGGAGTCTGCATTTCTAGTGAGCCTCCAGGGGATGCCATGGTTCTGAGCCGGCAGGTTCTGGGGGTACCTCTAAGTCCCAAGCTGGACGTGATCTCCTCTCACCCTCAACAATGCTGTTACATAACACCCTGGGTTTGTTACCAATGCTGTGAATTGCATATCCACTGCAACATCTAATACTGTGCTAGAGCACAAGAACAAGTATCAAAGGAAATATTCATGCCTCAGTCAAGAGTGGCAAATTCTGCTGTGTAAAAGTATTTATGTTACAAGAAAAGAAAAGCTAAATGGATGAAAAAATTGTCTCTGTAGGTAAGCTCTGACAATGCAAAAGCAGCAATGCAAGTCAATCCTCACATGCAGCCTGCAGTGGTGATATTTTGCCACAGTTTTAGAAGATGTCTGATTTTTAGAGATGTTAGTGCCTTAGACTCTCAAATCCTGTAATCTATTGGTTGACAGAGGCCACCAATATTCTTGTGATAATATTTGAATGTAGAGAAAAACAAGCAAAGAAAATGAAGCATGTTTTCCTGCTCTTATTTTGTTTCTGAGTCTCTTAACTTTATGGACATTTATTCATTAGCTCCATAGCATTTTTCTGAAATACAGATATTAAGATTTAAAGTACACCTTAGACAAGTTGGGGAGTGCTCTGTCCTGTGTAATCACCATTTTATATATATACATATATATATACACACACCCACTATGCTTTATTACAGTGTGTTGGTTGGTATAATCACAGTTATATATATTATGTACTCTGTAATTTATGTAATAATGTATATATTTTATTACATACATGCAATAAAAACTGGAAAAAACATAACTATTTAGTCCTTTGTGGTTAGGGTACTGTGAAGGAAGAGGATTCCACTTTTAGTCCACTTGTAAATGACTATTACAGGCCTCAGGTGTAGGTTAAGTGACTCACACCTCCCATACTGCAAAATCAGTCTTGGAAGTACAAGGCCCTTGATAGGTCATCGCTTGGGAGATGGCATTTCAAAAGAAAAAACAAATAAAATGGATGTATATTTGAGTCATTCCTAGATATTTTAACATCTACTTAAAATCACATAATTATCTCCTAGGAAACAATTTAGAAGGAAATGGTAGTGGTCTGCTTTTTAAAATTTTTTTTTAAATTTTGATTTTATTTGTATTTTATTTTTGATGGAGTCTCACTCTGTTGCTCAGGCTGCTGGAGTGCAGTGGTGCAATCTAGGCTCACTGCAACCTCCGCCTCCTGGGTTCAAGCAATTCTCCTGCTTCAGCTTCCCGAGTAGATGGGATCACAGGTGCGTGCCACCACCCCTGGCTAATTTTCATATTTTTAGTAGAGACAGGGTTTTGCTATGTTGGCCAAGCTGGTCTCAAACTCCTAACCTCAAGTGTTCCACCTGCCTTAGTCTCCCAAAGTGCTGGGATTACAGGGATGAGCCACCATGCCCGGCCAGCAGTCTCTTCATAATTAGCAGTGCAGGGAATTATGAAGATGTGGCAGGGTTTGTGGGAAGGTTAGGATACTTTTCAGCTTGATATATTAATTTATTGATAAAATTTAAATTAATAGTCCCCCCAAGTATGGATGGTGAAGTGGCTTGCAGCAGCCTGCAGTGGAAGCAGACAATATCCCACGGCTGCAGGGTGTGTGGGGTCTGGACTGGAGACGGGACCTGAGTCCTGTCTCTGGTTCAGTCGCTTCCCTGTCACAGGCCAGGTATAAAGCACTTAACTTCCATGAACTCAGCACATATGAGTCAATGCAGATAATGTCATTTGTCCTGACGATCTTACGAACTTGCTCTATGGCTCCAACCAGACGCTGTGCACATTGTTCAAACAAATCATTCAGTGCCTACCTGTTGAGGCCCACTCAATACACCTTCAGCGCTAAATGCTAGAATAGGCTATGCAAACACATAAATATATAAGAGCGTTAGAGTTCATCAGCTTTTCTTGTTAAACTACAAACTCTTTTTTGTTTTTATTCTTATTGAAAATTTCCCCAATATATTTTAAGACACTTTTCTGCCCTAGTAAGAACAGTACAGTAAACATAAAATAATCTCTGCAATGCTTCTGTTGGTGTGAGACCTCCAGCCTCATGTTCCACACAGAGCCCCTCCATCACACAGAGGCACGGACAAGACTGATGCCGGGGTGGCTAAACCCTACAGATGACTCCCCCACACCCTGGAGGGACACTTCTCCCTTCTAAATTAATCCTTATCATCAGCTTCTTGGGTGATCAGTCTCAAGTCCCTCTCAAAGTGGCTTATAGGTAAAAAGGGTTTTCTTGAAGGCGTTAGTTTCTTGGATTCTAATGTTCAGGTCTGTCCTAGTATTGAAAAAGATACATTGCCAACATGATTTAGTAGTTATGCTATTAAATCTCTAAAACATGCATTGAGCCCCACATTTGGAAATAATACCAAAAAAAGGAAAGAAGAGAGTTTCTCCCTTATTTTCTCTAATCTCATGATTAAAATGATTAATTTCCTTTTGCCTGGCTGATAGACTTATGGAACACTTACTATTAGAAATCAGTATCAGTTCACTTTTTTCTTTAGTTGTCACCTCCAGAAATCTTTATGTAATAAGTTCCAATAAAATTATGACCGCTAAAGGAAACTGAATTCTAAAAAAAACTCCAAAATATTAAAGTATTTATTACTGATATAAAGACTATAGTGAATGAAATAAGATAAAAGAAAAACTAGAAAGCCATCTAGATCTGTAATTCATAACAATTTTCACATACTCATGAAATGTTATTGTTAAATCTATAACTAGGCCAGGCATGGTGGCTCACACCTATAATCCCAGCACTTTGGGAGACCAAGGCAAGAAGATTACTTGAGCTCAAGAGTTTGATGGAGACCAGTCTGAGCAACATAGTGAGAACCTCATCTGTACAGAAAATAAACAAAAGGAGCCGGGTGTGGTGGCGCATGCCTGTAGTTCCAGCTACTCCAAAGACTGAGGTCGAAGGATTGCCCAAGCCCAGGAGGTTAAGGCTCCAATGAGCCAAGGTCACGCTACTGTACTCCAGCCTGGGTGACAGAGTGAGACCCTGTCTCAAAATAAATAAATAAAATAAACCTATAATTTATTGATTAGAGAGCTCATAAAATATTTAACATTTTAAAACTTAGAGGAAAATGCCAAATGATAGGATTTTATATAAGGTAAGAAATTATGTAAAATAAAATAAAGAGAGAAACTTAAATTAAAACTTTCATTACCAAACTTAAGCTGACAAATTGGTACACAGCAAAAAGACCAGGAATGGACAGAGAGATTTGACTCTGGAGGCCTGAATTCATTTGTCTCTCTAAGTAGTCACATAGGAAAGTCATTTCAGGGGCTAGAATATGTTTTCCTAATTAGAAGAAGGGGGCTGGACTGGTGTAAAAACACTTTGCCAATGTAAGAGACAATTACCAATATTAGTAGATGCAATAGCATGAGGTTCAGACTAAGGATAATAGTAATAAAAGAAAAGCGCAGAGATAATGCAATGGTCATGATTTAGAAAGACACAGGAGAGCCTTCTCGACACCACCTGTAACCTGAATTGTGTTAGAGGAAAGACTGGAAATGCTAATAAGGAATATGATTAAAGGTGGGCCTGTGGTTATAAATTGCTTTTTTAATGGTGGTGATAGTAGCTGACATAGAGTATAATAAGAAGATGAGAATGTCAGTATCAATTTTATTAGTGCCATGAACAATACACAGTATATTTAAATTAGCTTTATTTGTATTAATACTTTTGTAAGTAGTCGCTCTAGAAGCAATAACATGTCCAATGCATTCTAAAAAGAAGAACCAAATAAAGTTGCCAGTGTTCTCTACAAAATAGCCATAACTTTTACGCTGGGGAAAACATGCCACATTTCCTAAGATACTCAGAATTCAGGCATACAGTTGTGCTGGATCACAACAAACTTGTGGAAAAAATTGGAAGAGGAATTGCAGGAAATGGACAAAAATTTAAAAGATGCTAAAAATATAAGCTTCCATATGAATCAGTACTTTTTCCCCAAGATCTACATAGAATAATAATTAAAATCTATGTCTGGGTCAACTTAAACTACTTAAGAAACAACTTGGGGCCGGGCGCAGTGGCTCATGCCTGTAATCCCAGCACTTTGGGAGGCCGAGGCAGGTGGATCCCGAGGTCAGGAAATTGAGACCATCCTGGCTCACACAGTGAAACCCCATCTCTACTAAAAATACAAAAAATTAGCCAGGCGTGGTGGCACACGCCTGTAGTACCAGCTACTCCAGAGGCTGAGGCAGAAGAATAGCTTGAACGTAGGAGGTGGAGGTTGCAGTGAACCGAGATTGTTCCACTGCAGTCCAGCCTGGGCAACACAGTGAGGCTCCACCAAAAACAGAAAGAAACAACTTGGGACCTTGCCTGTCTAAGCACGGTCATTCTGTTGAACAGAAATGATTATAAAATTTGAAATAATCACTTAGTGATTTTTATTAGCTGAGTCTTGTTAAAGAAAAATAGGTGAATTAATGATGTTTATAAATTTTCCCAGCAATTATCATCAGCTTTCTGAGTTACTCTAATAACAAATTAGTTAACATGAAATAGCTGACAAAAAATAATCTTTAGAGAATTAGGAAAATAGAAAACATTATTATCTTAAACTATATTATTTGTCCAAATTTAAGAAAACTAGGCTGTTTGAAAGATAAACCATAAGGGTTAAAAATATAGACTGTGAGAAATCTGTTGCTTACATCGCTTTTTGGTTTCTACTCTAAACAGTATTAATTGTGTGTGAGAGAAAGACTAGTCTGGTGGGTGAGAAGCTGGCCTTTGAGTCCGAAGTCTGGATTGCCTACCAGCTGTGTAGCCTTGGGTCATTTCCATAAATTATTTATTTTCACTTTATTCATCTGAAAATTGAAATATCAGAGTTTCTACCTTATAAGGCTATCGGGAGGATTAAGTGAGATAATAGAGGTTAAGAAAGCCCAAGAGTGTCTGGCACATAGGACCCCAATAAATATTAGTTTATTGGCTGGGTGCGGTGGCTCATGCCTATAATCCCAGCACTTTGGGAGGCCGAGATGGGCAGATCACCTGAGATCAGGAGTTTGAGACCAGTCTGACCAACATGGAGAAACCCCATCTCTACTAAAAATACAAAATTAACCCAGCATAGTGGCACACGCCTGTAATCCCAGCTACTCTGGAGACTGAGGCAGGAGAATCACTTGAACCCGGGAGGCGGAGGTTGTAGTGAACCCAGATCGTGCCATTGCACTCCAGCTTGGGCAACAAGAGCAAAACTCCATCTCAGTATATATATATATATATAATTATTATTAATGCTAGTGACATGCTCAAATAGTAATTTCTATTTCTCCACATAGAGCACAGCAAACATTTCTTCCCACTAATTTGCTTCTCTCTGCTAATGCCTAACTTTTTCTCTATGAATTATGTTTTTCTTCTTAGGCCAATGTACACACATTAATTCCTTAAAGATTATCTTGTATAAAAGTTGCCTTCAAGAAACATCACTAAAATTAAGGTCTTTTTTCTCCAAATGGCTTGATTCCTTTAAAAGGATCTGGTGTCCCTCACCACGTAAGTGGCCTCATGTCCACGGGCACACTGATTCTACAACAAGAACCAAGAAACCACTCCAGGGACTGCAAACACATCCCCCACTTGGAGCACTGGGTCATTTTAAACTTCTCTTGAACATTCTACAGGAAATACAAAGAAAGCCTCCAGAAAGATAAGAATTTTAAATAAGAGCAAATTCTAAAGGCAATAATTTAAATGAGCAAGGTTATTCAACAGTTTAATCCTTTCCAAATGTAGGGGTATACTTTATGTCCTGTTCTTATCAAAATACTTTCAAAATTAAAATTCTTAAGCTGGGTGCAGTGGCTCACTCCTCTTAATCCTAGAGCTTTGGGAAGCCAAGGTGGGAGGAACGCCTGAGCCCAGGAGTTTGAGACCAGTCTAGGCAACATAGCAAGACACTGTCTCTACTAAAAATATAAAAATTAGCCAGGTGTGGTGGCACACACCTGTACTCCCAGCTACTCAAGAGGCTGAGGCAGGAGAATTGCCTGAGTCCAGGAGTTTGAGGTTGCAGTGAACCGTGATCGCACCACTGCACTCCAGCCTGAGAGACAGAGTGAGACCCTGTTTGAGATCATGTCTCAAAAAAATAAATATATAAAAATAAAATAAAATTTGTAAGACAAAATCGATTACACAGGTAGGGCCATGGATTCCCTACTGAAAAATTCCACAGAGAAGAGCATTTGCATGAATCCTAACAGATAAGTGTTTCGCTACATAAATTAACCAAGGCTATGACAGAGATCATAAGCCACATGGAAGCAACAGTGACAGCCTGTGTTTTAGGGGAATCACAAGCTCAGTTGCCTGGAGAAAGAACTGTGTAAATTGCATACCTTACAAAGTTTAAGTGTATTAGACACTGTTACACATCCTCCATTTTTCAAACATTTCCCTGAGGAACAAATACAGACCATTGCTGTTTCGGGAAAGGTGGACTAAATAGTGGATTTGGGACTTCCTAGGTTGTCAATAGCACATGCAGATAAATGTACAGAGCAATTATCTTGTTCCTGACAGAAAATGTGTCATCTGCATGTGTTTCTTCCTAAAAAAATGTACTTTCTTTTGACTACACCTTGACAAAGACTCTGAAAGAAAATCTAATTAGAATTTATCCTGGAAAATATGTTAGGGTGGAATTTTCACAATATTGCCTAGGTGTAGTAGCAACAATATCTGTGATGAAAATGCATGAACCCACTCAAAAAGCTATTGGTCACACTATGTTCCCATGTTTAGTTTAAAAAATTAGTTACCCAATGGAATCATCTAATAATAATAATAATTATTATTATTATTATTATTATTATTATTTTGAGATGGAGTCTCACTCTGTCACCCAGGCTGGAGTGCAGTGGTGTGATCTCTGCTCACTGCAACCTCCACTTCCTGGGTTCAAGCAATTCTCCTGCCTCAGCCTCCTGAGTCGCTGGGACTATAGGTTCACGCTGCCATGCCCGGCTAATTTTTTTGTATTTTAGTAGTATCGGGGTTTCACCGTGTTGCCCAGGCTGTTCTGGAACTCCTCAGCTCAGGAAACCTGCTCACCTCGGCCTGGAATCATCTAATTATTTAATGCAAGAAGTGGATAACTTAGGATCTGGGTTATCCATCAGTCAGGTTCATGGATAACAGCTCAGCTCTTCCTTGACCATCAATGTGAAATCCAACCGCATGCGAGGTGTACACAAAGGGAGCACACGTTTGATGAAGAAAAGTGGGCTACCACTCACATCACAGCAAAACGTTGTTTTGTTATGTCATTAATACAATAGATTGAGTTGTTCAGGATCAAGTATCAGTACAGTTATTCTCTTCTGCCTTCCTGGTGCATACACAGCGTCTGGATGGAAAAAGCCCTTTAGCCAATTCCTTCTGTTAAAACAAGTATTCTGAGGCTTCAGAAGTACAAATTATTCAAATAATCAAAGCCCATTAATGTGAAAAAAAGTAATACAGGGCAAATCTTACCTGAGCTCCTGGGTTAGCGAGTCCATTGGCACTGTTGACAAAAACAGAAGAAAAAGAAGACTCAATCAGTTGATAATTTTCAAAACTGTATAATGGAAACTTTTCACCCACCTAGAGGTAATGACCAACAAGTTTCTCACTGGGTGAGTTTATCTTTTCTTGCTCTGGTTCTTTGGAGATGAGAGGACAGATGGATATGGCCCAGAATAGGCAGACTGTGGGTTGAGTACCTTGGGTGACCCTGGGGCCTGGTAATCATAGATTGGATTTTCCAGGTACCTGTTCTTAAAGATTCATTGAAAATTCACAGGAGCACAAATGACTCAGATTATTTTTAAAGTACATTTTATTTTTAGTAGAAAATTATTCAAAAGGAATCTCAAGATTATATTTTTATTAATATTAAACACATATTCAAATAAAACTGGTAAAACTTTACTAAATAAATATGTCCCATGCTTTTACTTGTAAACTTCCTCCATATAGAAAGAGGAGGATGAGCTTTAGCCATGTTAGTATCACCAACCTTTTAAAAATGAAGAATTTACAGGAAAAACAGCTTTGATTTTTCTGACTGAAATGATGGGAACTAAAGAAGTTCATGTTTATAAATACCTGCCTACACAAGGATAAGCAGCATATTGAGCGAGACAACAGGTGGTTTTAAAGATTACTCATGCCTCACGAGAAACAGTTGTTTCATTTCTAGAAGAACATTTTGGCTCTATTAAGGGTGTTCATGCCTGTGCCAGATGAATTTAAAGTCCAAAAGGAATTGCAAATTTTAAAAAACCCACATTTTAAAAGTATGACAGAGTAGTGTGCTTTTAGAAGTCAAAAGAAGAAATTCAAATAATCCAAATACACACTCTAGCATGCTGATATTTATGGCAGGCATAAACTTATTCCAAATAACGGGTCAAATTGCTTTTCTTAAGGTGGTATCCTATTGAGAAGTTTGCTCCATAAAAAAGCTATTGTTTAGAAATACTACATTACAAATATTAGGATATATAATGTGGTTACTTTAAAAGTAATATAAAGTAAGACTGGAAAATAATACAGTATAAAATTTCTGTTTAGGTAGAAAAAAGTCTCATGAGCGCAACATTATTCTGCATTTTGGTTACCACGGTTAATGATAACCATGGTTATAATTTAACTGAAAAAACTTATCCTTGAATTTATTAAAAATTTTGGGATTCTGGACTTTGCTCAAAGAGGAATTAACTACCTTGACTATATATACAAATATACAGGTAATGAAAGCATTCCATTTGATCAGCCACTGTCAACTGTACTTCTCAACACCCTTCTAAAGAGTTGCAGGGTTACGGCTTTGCCGCAGCTCTTCCTCTGTGAGGTGGACTCCAAGGAGGGTGGGGTGGGGTGGGTAGGGAACAGCTATACGAGTGTTTTCAGAGGCTGTGGTGAACCTAGAGTTTTCCACTTAGAATTAAGGGTCACAAAAATATAGCCAATTATAATAAAATTTATTTTCCTTAAGGGGTATTATTGCCAGTCAATCCTGTTTTCCAGATGTTTAGATCATCAAGGGCCTGTTTATATTTCAATATTACATTACCATCTGTTGGTTACAAAAAGAGAGGGATAACTAGCAAGTTAAGCCTTCCAAACATCAGAGCTGCTGGAAATTCCCAGCAGAGACAGTCAAAAAACAAACACCATCATTTTACTTGAACTAAGTTTAGGTTGGGAACCACTAAACCAGATAACATAAAAATCAAAACCTGCTGTGGCAATAAACTAACAATTCTGGCTTTTCCTTTGGCCATTAAAGGTCACTTCCATAATCTGAAGTTTTCCATGAAACATCCTTCACTTGCTGAACCTTATGCTGTTTTGCGTGATGTTCAAATCCACTCATGATTGCATTTTGTAAAAATTAGCATCATATATCATTTGGACTTCTCTGAATTCTTTAACTCCTGGTTCATAATATTTTGCCTCTCCATGCCAAGAGCCAGTGTCCTGACTTGATTTGAAAAAAGAAGCCCCGAGGAAGTTGTAATCATTCTGACTGCACACGAGGGACTGAGCATTGGAACTCTCATATTTCATGGTGTGGTGGGCATAGTGTCATAGAACCTGCTTGCTAACTCACCCTCAGTTCCTTTAGAGCGAGTACGCAGCGTTTTATCTTCAGCCTCTGCATCCATCTATAACATGAACACAAAGTCCTAAGGTCATTCCTTTGACATTGATCAAAATATGAAAACATGTAATTGGAAGTTCTGAAGGTCATTATGAAAAACAGTAGCCTACCATGCTCTTGACTCACAGCCCGGCGGTATAGTACATAACCATGACTCCCCCCACATACCACCAGCTTTGGAAATACATCCACAGTTGCTGGAAACCAGAGAGAACAGCAACAAGAGGGCAGATGTCCTTGTCCACAAGTGTTTGAAGTGACTCAAACACTTCTGGCATTACAAAGATGGAAAAAGGCTCGTCTCATTAACAGTGGATGTGAAGGAGACGAAACCTCACGTGTCAAACCAAAAGATTTCAGACCAATTTACTAAAATCTAAGTCCTTTCTTCCAAATACATATCTCTTTCTAAGCTTGGGGAAAAAATGATTCCTTGTGTAAAAAAGCACCATGAAGACAAACTCCTGAAATGCCCCCAGAAAATACCATTAGAAATTTTGATTATCAACAACGACATATGTTTAATCTTATAATTTCAGAATAAATACTAGTTATAATCATTCAAAGGTATAAGGAAGGTGAAATTTGAGTGATATATGTGTCAGTATCAAATTCCCCAAAACACCATTGCTAAATCTTTTAAATGTCATCAAATCAATTATCAAAGGGATGCAAAGACTTTAAAAGCCTGTTGTTTTCAGACTCTGACCTTGATACACCCATCCATTTCACTAGAATCCGCTAATCATCTCTTAGTTTAATTCACTTCTGCACATTATCAGAAGGAATTCTTAAACGTAAATAAGTTGCTTTGCTTGTTGAAAATCAGAGGCAGGCAGAAGGTGCGCTCAGTGGCTCCCATCCTTAAATCCTGACACTAGCTCCGACGCGGTGTGACTGCAATGGTAATGGGAGCTGCATTTCTGCTCTCAGAGGCTGAGTTGTGATTGAAGGCACTGACCTGCCATAGACTTATAATAGGGGAGCAGGTGTGGCAATGATGGACTTTAATTTCCTTTAATAAACCTTTTATGTGCCACACTTTTACTGCCATTCGACGCTCTCCAAGGTCCTGCACATAATAGGTTCATTACTTTTGATTACTATAGTCTATTGAGACAAACAACTCCAGAACACACTATATATTATGTTCAGTTAAACCAATATAGACTATTTATCCATTGTGCATTTTTTCACCTGCAACACTACAGACAAAATTAACGACAGCTCTCGTAAGCTAAAACTATTAAAACCACCAGAACTCTTTTGTCATCATTTCATAATAAACACCACACCAATCGTTGAACTGCTTTTTAAACTAGCAAACAAAAAGTGTTCACTGCCTTTGCTGAACAGCAGTTGCTATGGTCTAAATAAAATGGTCCATTGTTATGAATACTTTAAAACTGCAAAATAAGAGAAAACAACAAAAAAACATGGGTGATTTTTTTCCTGTCAATTTTCCTTCTTTTCAAGCCACATGAGTTTATGACAGATGTGACACTGCCTAAGATGAAAATGGCTTGGTTTACTCAGGATAGTAAGCACTGCGTTGTGAAATCCCCCTCTGCCTGTGAGTATCTCTGTTGCATACAAAGTGGCTCAACTCTAGCAAATGCCCCTCCATGTGCTAAATGAATAACTAGATGACAAGAGATCAGTAGCATGTGAGGGTTAAAATAATGAAAACCAACACATATTTCTGAGGAAGCCACCTCTACGTGTGAGCCTCCACAAAGCAACACCAATCTATTGTTATCTTGTCACATGGATGCTATTAACTCACCCTAACCCTCTGAAGAATTACCCAAAAGGCAAGGATGAACTCCATGAGTTTCTTTAGCAAAACTAAACATAACCCGCAAAGAGTGCCAGTGGACACAAATCAAAATTTCAGAAGCACACTTAAGTGCAATCTTCTTTAGACCGGCTTTAAGCTGAATTCTATTTTGCAATTCAGCTGCCCAAGGGCCTGGTTGCCTTGTCACCACTCCAGGCAGCCGCTCCCCACTAAAGTCATTGGAAAGGATACATAAATATTCATGGACCTCCCTTTGACTGTGTTTGGAATGCTGGTCTCATAATTGTGTTCTGTTTGAGCTATTGTCCTCTTGTTGGTCTAGGATATAGATATCCTATACAAACATATTTAAAAACTGAGAGCTCATTCATAGAACTAAGTTTTCAAATTTAACTTGTGGGTCAAGTTGCAGGAGTGAAATGGATCAAGGCCATAATATACAACTCAACTGTTTCACTTGCTTTCTCTTCTTCACAGGTAAAAAACAAAAGTTACTACATTGTGTCTACTCAAGTCTGAGGGTCATTGGGAAATAAGAACGTAAGAAACCGAAGGCGTATGTGTTTTTCAGTGTGGAGAGTTTATCGCTCAGGAGATGGTTCTTTCTTCTCATAGATCTCAATTCAAAAATAGGTTTTGGTTTCTAGAACCTTGTCTATGGGAGTAGATATTTTAAGTATTCTTCATTTGGATTATTCTCATGGACCCCAATAAATTGCCAATGGAAAGGTTTCAGTTTTGTAAAATCAGGCCTCATGTTCAATGAGTTCCTTGTCCAAGTAATGGATCATTAGAAGTGGAAAAAGATTTCTACCTCAGTGTATGTGTTCACGCCCCTGAGATGGGGTGAAGGTAGATTATCATTCTTTCAAAGTCTTCCAGAATTAGAGATGAGGCACATGATTATGGTGTGATTCAAGAAATCAACCTAATTTGTACTGCAGTCTTGAAAATTACACTTCTTATTGGGAACTTTTCTTCTTCTCTCTGGAAACGAAGACTTGATCGTCTTTACTGCTTAAGCCCCGATACTATTGACAAGCTTGTAATTAATTCTGTAAAACCTAATGAGTCATTTCTTTTCTCAAAACAGACGTTTTATTTTTTAAAAAAAGTGGTCCCTTTCCAAATTTCTTAGGGCATTTATATACTTCATTCTCATATACCTCATTATAGATGAAAACTGACAGAAGATATATTCTGAAATTCCTATAATGGGTTCTTCCTGGCTTTGAGAATCTACTTCTCGATAGGAGTAAGAACAGGAAGGGTAAACTCTGCCACTCTTACTTTCCCTAACTTGAAACTATGTTAAAAAAGTTCAGTTTGAATGATAACTAACAACTTATTATGTACAATAGTTATATAAAAAGGAGAAAAAAGTGGTTCTTGCTCAGTCTCTAATTCTTAGTAATGCCATGAAAAACATTTTGAAAAGGACTTAATGTCCCAGTTTTCTGGGGAGAGGGGTGAATGCAAGGTGAAATGGCAATAGGAAAAGACATGTATAAAATAAAGAGGCCAAAAAGCAAAACTTGGAGGAAAACATGCAAGAGCTAAAAATGAAAACAAGCAGGTATACAATGAGGAAGAAAAATGACCAGAAAATGGAATTGAACTCTTGAGTTTGGAAAGCTCTCATTTAATATCTTTATGTACTTACAAACCTATAAACAGATGTATAAAGTGATTTCCTAGTACTTGTACTTGACGTCTTTTCTTACTGGAGTTTACATCAGGGGCAATAAGCAGGTCTCTTCCACATCGCCCCAGTGCACAGATCTGGTACCTTCTTTTGGGCTGAAGAGGAAGTCCTGGAATTGCTGTTTTGTGGGAGGGAAGAGATTCAAGGAGCAGGACATAGAATTCATAAACTCCATTTTGCTTTCATTCACACAAGCCAATTACTGACATGTGGGGAAGTTTTATTTCCCTTAGATTTTATTTTTCACTTAAAATTCTATTTTAACCTAATGGCAAATAAAACAGAAACACAAAACAAAACCCAGCTGTCCAAGTAAAAATTTAATTACTTATTAAAAAACACTGTCTAGTTAGATAGATATATCATACAGGTAGCTACTCTTTTCTTTTTTCTTTTTTTTTTTTTTTTTTTTTTTGAGATGAGATTTTGCTCTTTCTGCCCAGGCTGGAGTACAATGGCATGATCTCGGCTCACTGTAACCTCACCTCTGCCTCCCGGGTTCAAGTGATTCTCCTGCCTCAGCATCCCAAGTAGCTGGGATTGCAGGGTGTGTCACCATGCCTGACTATTTTTTTTTTTTTTTAGTAGAGACTGGGTTTCACTATGTTGGTCAGGTTGGCCTTGAACTCCTGACCTCAGGTGATCCACCTGCCTTGGCCTCCCAAAGTGCTGGGATTACAGGGGTGAGCCACCACACCCAGCTGCCACTCTTAATTTGAGAAGTCCATCACACACATTCAACTTGCAGTAAGCTCCCTTTTGAACCAGATTTTGCTCTGCTCATCTCCTGAGATTTTTGACCTGGCAGTGCGGTTCCGTTGCTGTGTCCCATTGCTCTTGTGAGATGTCGTTTCAATCCTGAGGACTCACAGCAATGGTGGCAGGAAGATCTGTGACTGCTGAGAAGAGCTGCTGGGGTCCTTTCCATGAGGAACGCTTTATCTACAGTGGATGCTTCCTTTTCAAAAAACACGTGTTTAAAAAAAATGGTGAAGAAAAACTCAGGAAGTTGGAAATGGCTAGGCCCAGAAAACCAAACAACTAGATGACGCCAGCATCTTGGACTGAAACTTGGCCAAATTGAAGAACAAAGAATCTTCCACTGAGTGCCCTTTCTTTTGATGATTCTGGCATCATTTTGTTTTAAACATAGCTTTGGGGCAGCTCACAATGGAAGCAAAGATGTTTACCTGTCACACAGCAGAAACCATGGGAAAAATGAGCTGCAGTACTAAGAGGATGCTAGTTGACTTGTGAAGAGGAATACTAAGAATGTTTAAGTATGTTTTTTCTCTGTTCTTCCCTTCCTCTTATTTTTCTAGTTTTGTTTTCATACATTTATTAATAACTCAGGAAGAATAGGAATAAATTCAGAAAGTAAACTTTAAAAAAATTAAATTCTAACAAAACCATATCTTTTTTATGCCATCTGTGATGACATATTTATAATTTTCAGAACTTTTCATCTTTTATTTGCACACTATTCTTGATTTCAATGCTCTGTTCTCATATACCTCTTATTGTACTGTCTTTGGTTCTATATAGAGAGCTGAAGAATCAAAGGATGTGTGCACTTTGGATTTATGATCTTTCTCCTTGTCTCCCCTAATCACTCCTACCCCTGTAAATACCAAACTCAAAGGAAAACCTAGATTCAGTCCGCTGTCATTTTAAGTACAGTTTTCTGGGAAGCAGATCTTCCTGAGGGCTATGTGTAGGCACGTTCCCCTCAGAGGAGATGATTTTCAAAGGAAATTTCCTAGAGTTTCTTAGAAATGCACTGCCTTAGGCCGGGTGCAGTGGCTCATGTCTGTAATCGCAGCACTTTGGAAGGCCGAGGCAGGTGGATCATGAGGCCAGGAGATCGGGACCGTCCTGGCTAATACGGTGAAACTCCGTCTCTACTAAAAATACAAAAAATTAGCCAGGTGTGGTGGCGGGCACCTGTAGTCCCAGCTACTTGGGAGGCTGAGGCAGGAGAATGGTGTGAACCCGGGAGGTGGAGCTAGCAGTGAGCCGAGATGGCGCCACTGCACTTCAGCCTGGGTGACAGAGCGAGACTGTGTCTCAAAAATAAAAATAAAAATAAAACAAAGAAATACACTGCTGTAAAGAAATCTGAGACCTGAAACAGGCTTGGGTAGCATCGTAAGGTGAATGGTTGGTTTTCATTCTCTCTGATTTCTGAGTTGTCACTGCTGGTGTAGACTTCATCCTGCAACTTTGTGCAAATGGCAATGCTGAATATAAACTAAAGCCATGTGTTGGTGTCTTTTTGCCAAACGACTCCAGCAAATAGTCCTATTATTCCCTTAAGTAACCAACTTGTGCCAAGGATTTCTATTAGTCGCCGTACCACGGCCTCAGAGTCACAGCTTTGTGACATTAGGGGACAATCTCCAGCTTTATGTTTTAGAAGACGGTTTGCTTTTTGATATATATTTTTAATATGCCCAGTTTAAAGATAACTCGGGGCAAGTAACACACTAAAAGGGTCTTTAAAATTTTTTTCTTGCTGATATTTTGAGATGCATCTGTTGCAAAATATGTCAATGTTAGAAATCAAGCTCCTTCATATAGGGATAGATCATTTGAAATAGATTTTTCTCAAGAATAATCCAATTCCTTACTTTTTAGTGTTTGCATAAATTCACTCCAGAAGTCATCCACAGTACTTTTTAAAACATTGTGCTTTTAAAAATCTCGCTTATTTACTCTTAATCCATAAACAAACTAATTTCTAACACAAATGAATGTAAACTGGATTTAGAAAAACATTTTAACAAAGAAACTTTCTTTAAAGGCAAACATGTGTGAATAACACATACCAATCAATATGAAAAGGGCTGTAGGCTCAGAGGACTTTGCCTATTTAATATTTTAAAATATTAAATAGCTGTGTTTCTGAAAAAAATCACAATTCTAAATTCAGCACTAACAATAAATTTGTAAGCAAATCCACAGAGAAAGATCTGTTGTAGAGGAGAGCTTTCATATAAATTCTTTGATTGAATTCACTTTCTTTCAATGTATTCTACTTTTTAATAAATAAAAATGTCACCTTACCTCTCTTTTTCTCCAGGTAACTTGTATGCCAACTCAGTTTGCCCTGCTGTGTCAGGGGTACTAAATAAATGACTTTGTCTGATTTAGTGATAAATCCTGAAATTCATTCTGTTGAGATAAGAAATCAAACAAGAAAAGTATATCAGGCTGGACAAATAAATAGAAGAGCAGCAATAAACACTTAAGTGAACAATCAACAAAGTGTTGACACTTACCTATAGTTTGGTTGTACTAGAGTACAAATAGAATGACAATTCTTAAACTATGTATCAATGGGAAAAATAGTTTTTTTATTTTTTAAGGTAGGCCAAATTTATTTTTGTCTTTATTACCAAACTATCTATCTATCTATCTATCTATCTATCTATCTATCTATCTATCCATCTACTTATCTCTGTATTACTTCTTCAATTTAGTTGGGAAGTTAGATAAGAGGGACTCTCAATGATCATTACTATTATTTTTATTTTTAACCACCAAATAAAAAGTTTAGAAAAGATTTGGAATGTACTATACTCAAGCTGTCACAAAAGGCAGATCCAAAATGTATTCTTTTGTTACTTAGGGTTCTTTTTAATGAGACCATCATAACATGATACTAATCCTTTTGCTAATGCTTTAACTTTTTGTCCAATGAAACGATTTGCCCTTGGTTTACTCTGTGTTCAGTCATCATACACCAGAGCTGCCTCACCTCTACTTGGTCCCGGGGATGAGCACGGAATCAGTTTTCATCAGGCCATTTGGCCCTTGAGAGAAAACTTTGAAATTCAGTGTGGTGCACTCAACATACTACAGGAACTAATTTATGCAAATACCACATATATCCATGTACATTTAAAATGTTTATGTCTGGCAGTTCTGATGTTTTAAAACACAAGCCACCAACCTTCCTTGCAGAAGATTTCTGCCGTCCTGCCTTCTCTACCCTTTGCAGTATATCAAAGTGCTCAGCTTTTTAATCATAGATTTCTGTATTTCTTGTAGGATTTGACCAGACATTAAGTAGATGCTTCTTCAACTCAAGTCAGCAACTATAGTTCCTGTGGAAAAATGGAGATAAAATTCTCAAGTGATAGAGCAGATTACTGCACATGATGTGAGAATTGAAAAGTAGCACAGGAGCTTGGGAATTCTTAGTTTGTGTTTGATTGCAAATAAAAAAAAAAAAGTGGCTTTCTCTCCAAATGTTTTTGGCCTATTCTATTGCACCCTCAGTTCAGAAAGAGTTCTGAAGCTTTCCACCTGCCTATTCCCCTTTGTTTGCCATACACTAACCTAAAACAAAAGATCCTGGAAAACAGTCACACTGGCAAACAAAGCTCTTTCTAAATCCTGAAAGTAATGGCTTTTTGTCTAATACCCTATCGTGTTATGTATTTATTAGCAATACATTTTCCATTTATTTTCTCAAAGATTGCCAATAAAGAACTGAATCACATAAGGGAGTAGCTGTAAAGCCTCTGAGTTCCCTAATGTCAAACTCATTAGCATTCGAATAAGCACACAGCAGCACATCATCTGCACAATTGCAATTTTTTACTACTTTTAATAGCATTTCTCAAAGGGCTCATTTTCAACTTTCTTCAGTGGTTAGTTGGTTCTCAGGGGAAAAGTAGCTTCCTGACGCTCACAGCTTCCACTCAACAGCCCGGCCGTTTGCTGTCAGATGCATCAGCCCTCTGCCCTAACCCCATCTGCCGTGGCTCCCCTCCCTGGGGAAGAGAGTGAAGGCAGCACAGCTGAGATCGGCTTGGAGAAGTGCACAGAGGGCACTGACAAAATATAAGTTTAGAAATATGATTTGACACAATAGAGCTCATGAAGTCTAAGCACACCAAAATACAAATGGGAACGAGGAGCCCTGCAGAGGCTCTCCATCCATGTGTCTGTCATTAATAACTCCACCCACCTGCTGTTGGGAAGCACACCCTTGGCAGATACCAAAAGGAATCTGCCACTGACATGGGATCCCTCTAGCCCCTGCATGTGCCCTATTAGATCAAGGAGATACCTTTAAAAAAACCATTTGTCTTAACTGCCATACTTTTCTGTGTTTGATCTTAAGTATGTTATGAGAGTTAAGGCCTTACCAAAATATTCATGCAGTATACATATTTTTGAAGGCAGTTAACCTAAGACTTAGAATCTTGATAGAGCTCTCAGAATTTGTAACAGTTAGTTTCAGCCCCCGCCTGCTTAGATGAATACTTCTGCGTTGAAACTCATTTTTAATGAAAAAGGAATCTTAAAAAAGGAAACAATATGACAAGCAAGGTGTTAGTACCCTAATGGGCTACCCAATTCTTAAGTGTGCTCTCTGATGATGACACGGGTTCGCTTGTTAAATGAAGTCATCACGAAGGACTACATTTGTCCACTTTACTATCTGCCAATAATTAGGGACTCTCAGTCCTTTACGGCTGCTTAATGGGTGAGTAGTACTTCTGAGAAAGACAATTCTTTAAACCTGTGCTACAAGGTAATGAGTCTGGTGTGTTACTTTCTTCAAAAACAGAGTATATCAGATTATATTTTTTCAGGTAGAATGAATGACCTAAACTGATAATGATATACATGTTAATTGTATCCCCAAAGTAGACAATCATAGATTTATTTATGGGTCATTGGCCAGGTGTGGTGGCTCACACCTGTAATCCCAGCACTTGGGAGGCCGAGGCAGGTGGATCACATGAGGCCAGGAGTTCGAGACCAGCCTGGCCAACATGGTGAAACTCTGTCTCTACGAAAAATACAAAAATTAGCCAAGTGTGGTGGTGCATGCCTGTAATCCCAGCTACTTGGGAGGCTGAGACACAAGAATCACTTGAGCCCAGGAAGCAGAGGTTGCAGTGAGCCAAGATCGCACCGCTACACTCCAACTTGAGCAACAGAGTGAGACTCTGTCTCAAAAAAAAAAAAAAAAATGTACTTATGGTTTCAAAGGTTGTAATTTTTTTTAAGTCCTCAGAACTAAAGTCAAAGGGAAAACTTTGTTGAAACAGCAAATGAGTTTAATATGAAATGTATGTAGCACTCATAGCCTTGTACTATAGTAACTAATCCAAGGTCATCAGCATCACCAATTTCATTTTGGAACTTGCATACCATGGGAACCAGAACATTCTGTGGTTCTGATATAAACCACAGCATCCTCTCAGAAGTTCAGAATGTTGATACGGACTCCAAAGACCACTCTGAGATTTGTTTTTTTTAAAATAAGTAAACATAAAAATTTTAGCACATTTACCTTAGTACTGCTATCCCTTGAGGCCCTATCTCCACAATTTACAACAGATTGAGTTCTTAATCGCTCTTCTAACGTTAATATCTTCACCAATTATTTGTTAGTTGGAATGATGAAAAAGAGGGGATTAACCTTGCCTGGCTCAGTTTTTTGAATGTTAAGCAAGTTCTTTACAGTCCCAAGTTTCTAGCTTTATTTTTATATTAGTCAGTATGATACTTTAAGTTATAGTCAAGTTTGTATAACCCATATTGCTCCATTACATTTCTAATGAAAACTTAAACCCTTTATTTTGGAGTTCCTCATCAATCAGCTGCAGAATTGGTATTTTCAACATAGCAAGAGATTATATATTTAGAAGTTGATGAACAAAAATTATGTAAGCCTTTTGCTACTTTATATTTATGCCATCAAAAATGACTTTCTTCTGCCTAGCTTTCCAGGTTGATATTAGGGCATATGCTTCGTTGGCTGGAGCAAATGAAGATAAGCATTGAATTTCATTTAAGATGTTTAGGCAAAGACAAATACTCTTCGTTGGCCATAAACTTCACTTTTACCACCAGCCCAGAATTAGGCCCCTGATCACAGCAGGAGTAGAAACAAGAGCTTCAGCAAAATTGGAACCACTCTGCAGGATAAACAATTCCCATGGCAAAGTATCAGTGGTATCTCGCTTACTTTTAGGGAGGATGTCTCAGATTTTAAATCATTGCATATTCAACAAGATGAATTATTTGATATTAGCAAACAGACTACTTTTCATGATCACCTTTTAACATTTTTTGCTTCCCCGAGTGATTGCTGTAAATATACACACAAAACTTCTTGTTATTCAGTGTAGCTTGTCATTTTAAAAGAATAAAATTTGTCAATGCATACAATTTCTGTGGATGAATTTAAATGATTTTTACTAGTTTGCCCAGTTTTGAAATATCTGCCTTAAGAACCTTTCAAAGAATTTTCAGTACAGGGAATCTCTCATAGGCTCCCAGAAAAATGCAATTTTTGCTTTTGCAGATTGTTGAAGTCATCCAGAGCATCACAATAACTTCCGGTTCTCACTGTGATAGATATGAAGTAATTGCACTTACACTAGTAGGCATAACAGTGTTTGTATTTGTCCTTCCAGTCCCTGTAAAAATAAAACACAGATCTCTTCTCCTTAAGCTCTGAAGCAATTCCAATAACTTATGCAAGACCTATATTTCTCTCTGCAAGATGATTTAACTTTCACCTGATTTAAGTAACAAAATAGCCCTCAAAGATACTTAAAGCCTTGCTGTAATTAACATAACTGCATTTAGATGCCATTCATGACTGATAATTCTAACACCTTGTGGGAAAAAAAAGTTGCATGCTGTAAACATTATAAACATATTCAAATAAGCTTAACACAATCTGCCATGCTTATTTCTGCCTAGATCATGGACCAGCGAAATGGTTAATGCAAATGGATTTATAATTTGCTTTGGGGGGCCAGTTTCTTCTCCTTATTTATTAGCCCAGCTGATGGGGCAGATTTGATGAGGCACTTCTGGAATAATTGAGTCATCACACAAAGAAGGCTGCTAGCATTCAGAGTGGTTTTATCAGCAGCAAGCAGGCCTGATTACTGACAATTACACTCTGATCCGGTGATGGAGGAGAAAGAGCCAACGAGTGGGAAATGTCCGTGTTTCTATCCAGGAATAATTTCTACATTCATTTTACATGCTAAGTGTTTCCTATCTCTGCATAATAAACTGTAAACAGGAATAGATGGCACAATGTCCCTTAATATTTCCTGGTAATGAAGACACAAATGTACAGTGAGTGCTGATAAATATAGATGAAACATAAGCTATTCTCCCAGTCTGTATTGTTACCTTTAAAACAAATGCATTTTTGTGGTAAAAGCATAATCATAGCTAATGCAAAAAAATGACAGAAGATTGAAACTGTCCTTGTAACTACATAGAAACTTTGTAAAAGTCCTGTTAATCACTGCTGCTTTAAAGGCTGGCGAGCTGAAGGTGAGATACTAGAAACCACATCATTTTGTTTCTCAACAGTCAACTGTGAAGAACTCCTTGGGTTAGATGCAGCAAAGGACAGAGCAACAGTGACCTCCATTAACACTCAGAGAGAGCACATCTCCATGCTAAACTGAGAAAACAATGAAGCTGGCACAAGGCGACATCTTCACTAGCATGGATTTCAATTTCCCTTCCATCAGGCCTTTCAACAAAACGTTGACCATGAATAGTAAAGTTAGATCTAAGATTGCTTGATTTGTCAAGCAGAGCAATGCATTGCTGTCTTTGGGGTGGCATTTTTAACCACTTGTTTACAAGGTTTATTAACAAAATACTATGAACAAAAAACGCATCTCACAGAGATGCTGGATTAAACTAGCTTTCCCTGTAACCCAGAATCTACTTGGAAACACCTAGAGAAAGGAAATGTTCACACTTCTTAATGTGCTTCCATAGATTTTAGTGGGAAAACTTTAATTTTCTGTAATATTAAGTTTCCTCTTTTAAAAAACCAATCAGGTATGAAGCTCCACATAATGAACCTGCCTGGGTCTGTTTGCTTAATCTTTTCTCTAAAGCCCCTTCCTGGCTTCCAAAGAAATAAAAGTTATTCTCTGTTTTCCTGTGGTAACTATGGAAACTCTGTTTTATTAAACTAACCACTTAACTTCAAGGCTTGTGTTGCAACTAAATGTGCTATTTTCAGTAAATCTATACTAAACAACCTGATAATGTCAAAACATTTTTAATAAAGTTCAAAGAGCACTTGTTGATTCACAAATAAAGCTTTTTCTTATGTAAAGGGAATTTTCTCTATTTAAGCTATTTCATTATATAGATTATTACACAATGTACTTGATAGCTTTAGACATTTTCCATTTTCCTTATCTATCTTTAGAGGTTCTTTAGAATGTTTTCAAAAAGTCTGCTATTTTTCCCAACAGTAACTGTTTGTTTTTCATAAAATCTTCCTCATATTTTGTACATTTGAATTAAGATAAAATATAGTTCTTTATCTTTATTATCTGACTATGAAATATGGAATGCGAGAATATACAGAAATTTGCAAAGCAAACGACACAACTCAATTGTGGAGGCCAATGAGGCACTGGATTTTTGCAGAATGATCCTTGGATTGTATTCTCACTACAGTGTTTAATTTAATACAGATTTTTAAAAAATACGAGTATTATTCTCCTAAGAATTTACTCATTATTTGTTCAGTACACACATATTGAGAAGAAATCTATGGATTGCCAAGCTAGACAGTGGGCATAAAAGGATACGTAAAGCACAATTCTTATTCTCAAGAGTTCAAACCAGGAAGTTGAATATTCTGATATTATGTGCAAGGTATTATTACAGAGGGAGGCAGAAGGAACAATGGGAACACAGACTTAGACCAGATTGGAAAAGCTTCCAGAAGATGATGATTCCTGAAAAATTCATCCCTAGAGAGATTCAGAGAACTATGACTAGGATAAAGCAATGTCCCCAAAGACCAACTGAAAGGACACCAATGGTTGAAATTGTTCTTGGCTTTGTTAAACAATGAATTAAAGCCATATTTTTATATAGTTACAAGAGGGTCAGGGACTTGATGGTCAAATTAGATACCTAAAGTGAAATGTTTTGAATTTGATGATTTCATTTCTACATTTCAAAGGAACTTTTTCCTTTAGCGTCAGAACTGCAAGATCTGTCTGCTGAAATGTGATTTGTCATTCATATTGTGGTTGACAGCATCGCCCAGAATTCTGTATTCCAATAGTGTTTTGATGGCACTCTCATCTTGATGACTATGTTCTGCCTGATTTTAGCTTGTCTAGGTCCAGTTTCCCTTCCCTGGGCTGGTGTGGGTTCATGGAAGCAAAGGGCTCTATTGTTGACCTTTTGATGCAACATAATTTTGTGGCCATAATAGGTGCTCAATACATTATTATTGAATTGAATTGAAATAAGTGAAAAATAACACTTTCCAGATGCTTGAGATAATTGTTAATTGATTTCAATACAAAACAACCCAGATATTTTAGCATCTGGAATACTATAGATTTTATCTGTTTGATTGCCATGCCAGTTAAGAAGAATTTACAATTTTGTCTTCTCTCATGAGCTCCCACATGCAGCTCCCAACATGCAAGGGAGAGCAAGTGTGAAGTGAAATAGATTTTACGGTCAGATTTTTTCAAATGTCTACTTTTATCTCATTTACATGAAAAGTTATGGTTTATGATTTAAATGGATCCTTTTTCAGGAATAAAAGTCAAATGTAAAATAGAAATAATAGTCATATTTTTCCAGATTTGGAAAGAAAACTATATAGGAAGATCTTCAACTCATTTAAACTATAACACAGTCCCTAGTTCTTAGACTTCACTTTTCTCACTTATATTTTCCAGACTGGCCTGACTATCGTGCACCTACATTTATTTTAAGCAATGTATGTTCATATATTCATACTGATGACTTTTGTATGGAACAGAAAATGGCACTCACCGTAAGTAAAGACAAAACCAATTTTTTTTTAATCAAAATGATGAGGCAACACAGTATTTTCTAAATAAATACACCTCACCTTTACCAAACTCACAGAGTGATAGGCATTCTTATGAGAATTTGTATGTGCTTTCTTACTTAGTCATCTTAGCACGTCTATGGTGAAGTATTATTGATGTTACATATGAGAAAAGGGAAGGAAATTGAGCTCACCACCTTACCCGGGGTTCACACAGGTAGAAAGAGGTAGAACCAGGATTCACATGGCCACCATCTGCTTTCAAACACTAGGCTCGGCATTCTTTGACTGTCAGGTCTCTGCAGCAGAGACCTGGCCTTCTGTCCCTCAATGTTCCATTCCACTCAGCCATGGTAAACGTGGACTCACTAAAAAGTCCAATAAAGCGTGTACTCATTGGTACCTTGGGTGACACAGGTATTGCATTTACAAATATATCATATAAAGAATTTCTGGGGAAGGAGGGTGTCACAAAGTAGAAAACAGAACTCTCTGAGTTGGCAATAACCGTCATTCTAATCGACAAAATCAATATTCCAATTCTTACAGACTACCAATCTTAGCCTCTCAAGAACATTTTCTCTTTACTCAAATACAGGAATTTACTCATAGGATTTAGATTGCCAGCTGCAAAATATGTCCCATCTATTGGGGGCTTATTTCATGTATTAGTTTTCTATTGCTGCTGTAACAAATTTTTACAAATTTGATGGCTTAAAAAGGCAGAAAGGTGTTATCTTACAGTTTTAGAGGTCCAAATTCTGGTATGGTCTCACCAGACTAAAACCAAGTTAAGCTACATTCCATTCTGGAGGTTCCAAGGGAGAATGCATTTCCTCACTCATTGGGCTGTTGGTGGAATCCAGTTCCTTGCTGTCATAGCACTGAGTTCCCTGTTTTCTTGCAGGCTGTAAACTGAGAGCCATTCCCAGCTTCCACAGCCCATTCCTTTTTCGGTGAATGGCCTGCTTCCTCCATTTTCAATACCAGCAATGCTGGGTAATGTTGAGTCCCACTCACATCTCATCTCCCCAGCTCATTCCTTGGCCTTTTTCTGAAGGACCATGTGATTAGTTGGCCTTTTTTAGATAAACAAGATAATCTCAAAGGTCGTCATTAAATCACATCCCTTTTGTCATGCAAGATAACATATTCACAGATTTCAGGGATTTCAGGGATATTTTGGGGGGAGGGTACTTTATCCTGTCTACCACATTTTTAAATCATACATGTTAATTCTGAATGTCTTACATATTAATGCCCCTAATATCAGACATATGAAGTTATGAATTAGGATGATCAGGTATGAACACTCCTCAAAAATCTATATGAATATAACCCAAATTACCATGAGGACACCAACAGAAACCAAAGCAAGCATCTTTTCTGGTCCTCTAAAATGAAGTTCCTTAACTTCTCAGGTTTTTGATGGATGTTGAAAAGTTGGAGATTCTTTTTCTTTGGGGGAAAAGTTTATTTTTAAATAGATTTTACTTACCTTCCCTAAAAGCTACTGGATCTGAACTGGAGAGTTTCCATCACTCCTGAGGAAAAGCATCGGAGGAGGAAAAATGGAAAGAAAAACAAAAAAAAACATAATTAAATGGTATTGATCTACAGCTTATTAACTGTATAAAACAATCCTTTCAAGTAATTTCCATGCTGACTATTAGAATATGGGTTAAGGTATTACCGATCTTCAATAGTCAAACAATATTCATTTGAAAGAACTCTGCCTTAATGAGAAAAACAGGTGTCTACTGTTATCAGAAAATGCTTTTTAGATTTGAGCCCTTTTGTTCATAAGTACATTTGAGAACCTTTTCTAGGGACACACCTGAGAGTGAAAGTGAATTATCAATGACAGCCTTTTCTGGAAAAAAAAAAAAAAAAAGAATCAGTGGTTTAACACTAATTTCTAATCAGATCCTACAGAAAGGAACAGCCCGCACGGCAGCTGTACTTTTCCCAGGGTTAATTACCTTTCACTGCTCTCTACTAATGAGTCAGCTGTTCCTGTCATTGCACACTACACTGGTTCATCTGGAACTCTAGCTGTGGACAAACACAGGAGTGACAGTCCCATTTACATACGGGGTGGGGGCATGATGTGTAAAGATTTCAAAGGGATTTTTAAAAAAAATCCTTTAATTCTCATGTGTTTCCACGCTAAAAATATTTTTACAAAGAAGGTTGTACTTGGTCAGCTACTGTTCTTCCTCCCAGCTCCCTGGGTTCACCACTAGTAGATATAAAACAGTGCCGAACCCTTGGAAACAGGCGAACTTCACCATCTCCACAGAAAGCTTTGTCTCACTGATGCCTTGACACCAGAACAATCACCCTATAGGGTGGAAGGATAGCCTCAAAAGTTTGCAACTTCTACCACTAGTAAAAAGACTTCTGGAAAAATTCATACTGCAGAAAATTTGATTCAAGGTAAAAAACAACCTAAAAGAAAAAGATCCCCAAAATATCTTAGCATTGCTTGTACATGAAAAGTGAATTAGAAAATTGCAAGTTCCACACACAAAAAAGTTGGACTTGAAAGCTATGTTTTGACCTAATATGTCTAGATCACTGTGGGAAATTATATATATGTATGTGTATGTATGCATATATATACAGTTTGTTACCCAGATAATAGCTCTTTTATCCATATAGTGGCTCTGCTTTCCATCCCATAATGCAGACACAGTGGGCCCTTATATATTTTTTACCGTGGCAACTAGAAGTTTAAGCATCTCTTCCCTCCTTTTAATTCCAGAGGTAACTGAGAGGGATGTCCAAACAGTAAGCATACACTGAGTTCCACTTTCCTAGCTTCCAGAATGCCTCTGAGTAAAGGATACCGTCTCACTGGTAAGTTCCTCACTCTAAATCTTAAAATTTTAGAACACTGGCTCTCAGACGTTAATATGCATCAGAATCACCTGGGCAGCTTTTTTTTTTTTTTTTTTTTTTTTTGTGATGGAGTCTTGCTCTGTGGCCAGGCTGGAGTGCAGTGGCATGATCTCGGCTCACCACAACCTCTGCCTCCCGGGTTCAAGCGATTCTTCTGCCTCAGCCACATGAGTAGCTGGGACTACAGGTGCATGCCACCACGCCCAGTGAATTTTTGTATTTTTAGTAGAAACGGGGTTTCATCATGTTGGCCACGATGGTCTTGATCTCTTGACCTCATGATCCGCCAGCCTCGGCCTCCCAAAGTGCTGGGATTACAGGCATGAGCCGCAGTGCCCGGCTGGGTGGCTTCTTAAGTGGCACGTTCTGGTGCCAACACTCTGAGGTTCTCACAAGGGTCCAGGTGCTCCTGCTGCTCCATGGACTGCACTGAACAGCAAGGTGTCAGAGCAGTGGCTCTGGATCATCAACGACATCAGAATCTCCTGGATGGCTTGTGAAAGCCCAGGCTATGCATTCCGTAGATCCGTGGTGGGACATGAGAATGTGCATTTCTAAGTTCCCAGATGATGTTGGTGCTGATAAGTTTGCAGAGCATACTTTGAAAACTACTTCTTAGGTATTCAATATTAAATGTGTTGAAGAATTCCAACCCCCAAAAGCTAAATATACCCACATAGAGCAGAAGCGCTTCCACTTTATTTTTGAGCTATTTATTTGCTCTGGTTTTAATACTCTACGATAGAAAGGAACAGATAAAAAGTGAATGTTCTGGCCCATCATTGAAATACATTCTCAGATCCACTTTATAGCTTATTGAACTTGATCTTCCCTTCAGATGAAGCCATTCATATCAAGAAAGAAACGGCAATTATGTACTTCTTCATTCAAGGTGCCATTATCAAATATAAGCTCACAAATTACAAATCTAAGAGTTTGCACAATATTTAAACTTGCCAAAAGCAAATAAAATATGGGAATGAATTAATTACAAATTATATTATAAAAACAAATTTAAATATCAAGCAAAGATGCAAATTTCCTTGAGACATTCAATATTTTTATCAGCCCTAGTAAATTCTGACTTACTTTCCAAATGGTGCAACGAGTTTCTTATATATATAGTGGTATATGAGGTGTTCTTTGTTGATCATTGCTATTTTGAAGAACACATTATCTTGAAAACTTCTTGGAGGATGGAAACATTTTAGTCTAATACTAAAAATATATTTGCATTGCTGTTCACATAAATATCTCTGTGATAAAGCTGTTACAAGGGTATTTTGCAATATTGTTCACAGGAATACATATTTCAGGAAGAAGGAAATAATAAGATAAATTATAGAATAAAACATCTGCTGAATATCTTTCAGTAAAGAGATGGAGGGTGCTTCTCTAAGCAGCAAGTCATTCACAAAGCAGAAGTTAGGTGCTTTAGCAGTGATCTGCTCAGTTCAGAAAGGACTAGTTAGTGTTCTAAACATGAACTTATCAACTAGTTCTCCAGTAAAGCTGGGAGAATGTAAGCACATGAGAAAGATTTTAAAAGAATGTGTCCCTTCTGAATTCTCACTGCTACCTACTTGTTTTTGCTGTTCCACAGATATTTATTTTAAAAAGCTACTTTAAAATATCAGTCTCATCTAAATACAAGAGGATAATAATATCACAAACAAAAAAATGTGATTAATAGCAGTGTAACTAACCCTCTTGGTATAGAACACTATTATTTAATTAATTCATTAATTTATGTACTCAAATCTTCATTAAGCACCTATTCTTCTGGAGAATGTTTGTATAAACCAGTGGAGTCCTCAGTGAGTGGAGAGGGGTGTATAGTGAATGCCACTCCAATAGTGAATCTATTTCTGTTGTATAAATCAAAGAGATAATAAAATAAAAATCTCCCTGCAGATGTGGAGGCCAAATTTATTTCTTGATAGCATGGGAGAACAATCTGATAAGTTTGACAAAAACTCTACCCTAGGAGTACAAACATCAGGGTGTGTAGTTTGAGTGAAGAAGAATTCCTAATCCTACAGATCTAGGATGGACATACACTCTGTTGTCATGGTGTGAACCTGACTGTGAATGTCAAGATCCTAGTTGATCCCTCTCTCCTTGGATGGCTTTCAAGAGTTAACAATGATTCAGACTAAATAAGTGCCTCTGGTTATTTGAACATCTGATTGATAGTTGTCTCCCATGACCAATGAGAGGTCAGTACAGTTTATATCAGGTGTTTTGTCCAATGCTTATCCAATTTAAGTAATTATTTTCATTGGCTTTCACCAGCCAATTGGCTTCTCTCTAGATCACAGTGTCTCATTAGCTGTGGCAAATTACTGAGGGAATCTGACCTTTTTGGTTTTCTTTTTAAAGTAAATTAAATTTAATCGAATTTGTTATTGGATATTGACACATTATAACTATATGTTTATGGAATACAAAGTGATGTGTATATAGAATGCAGAATCATTGAATCAAGCTAATTTGCACATTCATCACCTCAAATATTTATCATTGATTCCTCTTGCCTAACTGAAACATTGCACCTTTGACCAACATCTCCCCAATCCCTACTACCCCAACCTCTGGTAACCACCATTCTGTTCCCTGACTCTGCGTCCAGTCCTTCTTAGTTTTCTGTCCAAGGTAACAGATTATGTATTTTTTGGCTACGTTAAATTTTTCCAAAAAAATAGCATGCACAGGCATTCCCAAAAAGTGCCTTAGAAGAACTACAGAATCCCAGCTTTTAAAGATCTAATTTATACAAGGTGCTTTCAAAGTGAATGACAACCACCAAGGAAAACAGTGTGAAGATTTCTTAAAGAACTAAAAGTAGAATTACCAAACTCGGCTCACTGCAATCTCCGCCCCCCGGGTTCAAGTGATTCTCCTGCCTCAGCCTCCTGAGTAGCTAGGATTACAGATGCCTGCCACCACATCCCTAATTTTTTGTATTTTTAGTAGAGACAAGGTTTCGCCATCTTGGCCAGGCTGGTCTTGAACTCCTGACCTCATAATCCATCCGCCTCGGCCTCCCAAAGTGCTGTCATGAGCCGCCACACCCTGCCAGAACTACCATTTGATCCAGCAACCCCACTACTGGGTATCTACCCAGAGGAAAAAAGTCATTATACCAAAAAGATACTTGCACACGCATGTTTGCAGCAGCACAATTCGCAATTGCAAAAAATGTGAAACCAATCCAAATGTCCATCAATCAACAACTGGATAAAGAAACTGTGGTGTGTGTGTGTGTGTGTGTGTGTGTGTGTGTGTGTGTGTGTGTGTGACAGAATACTACACAGCCATAAAAAGGAATGAATTAATGGCATTCTCAGCAACCTGGATGGGATTGGAGACCATTAGTCTAAGTGAAGTAACTCAGGAATGGAAAACCAAACATTGTATGTTCTAACACCTAAGTGGGAGCTAAGGTACAAGGATGTAAAGGCATAAGAATGATATAATGGACTTTAGGGACTTGGGGGAAAGGGTGGGAAGAGGGTGAGGAATAAAAGACTACAAATTGGATTCAGTGTATACTGCTTGGGTGATGGGTGCACCAAAATCTCACAAATCACCACTAAAGAATTTATTCATGTAACCAAGTATCACCTGTTCCCCAAAAACCTATGGAAATAAAAAGTTTTAAAAGCAATAAGCATTAATAAAAAAAAGACACAGATGAATGCCACTTAAAAAATACATAAAAATAAAAAAAGAATGCTCCTTAAAGGAAATTCTTGCCTTGTGGTAAACTAGATGAACCAGAGTTCATCTCCTGAACTTCTCCTGCCCCACACCTGGTCTCTGGGTTCCAATAGGAAACCACACCTGCTCCTATGGTAGCCCCTAGCCCACAGAGGAGTCCTGATTCAGAGCTCATGGTCAGCTCCAGACTGGAAGCTCCTACAGGAAGGGCAAGGGGGCTCTTTTCTCTGCTTCTCTTTTGTAAGCAAGGTGCTCCTGAGGGCATGGCCTATTCACATGAGAACCAGCTGCTAATTGTTGTATTAAGAAAAAAGGGAAGTATGATGAGGCCCCTGATCCTGTGATTTGAATTTTAGGAAAACTATGGACCAAATATTTAGAGATAAAACAGTAAATATCCACAGCCTGTAGCAAAAAGTGATGCTGGTGAAAACATGCAGTTCCAATTCATTTGTAAGACTCATACATGTGAAGCTTAAACCAGGTAATTCTGTATTATTTGTTATATCTGAAAACTAGTGAAGTAGGAAATAATCTTATGAACAGTTTACTCATAAGTTGAGCTTAGTTTTACAAATTAAGAAAATACAAATGGATAAAAAGCCTATGCAGTATTACTGTATCTTCGACATAAGAACAACTATCAGCTTGGTGCAGGGGGAGGGGATATTAACACTGAAGGACCGCCACTGCCAGATCAATCATATGCTACAATTAAAGGAGTGATTGGCATATTAAAAATGCCAAAGGAAAATACTAAACTAAACTGAGTAGTTCTGAAAATACCAGGAAATAAATAAAAAGAAAATAGAAGAAATAAAATATTATTTATCATGACAATATAAATGAATATGCTAAGCAACATACTGATCTTGGATTAAATAGTGGCAGTGGTGGGAAGTAGAAAATAGCAGATGATGTTTTAAAATGGTCTAAAGGAGGCAAAAGTAAGCATGAATCGGAGGAGGCTTCCAGCAATTGCTGCAGTCACTATACATTGCCACTGACAAAGGCATTGGACTAGGCATTGCATAGTTATGGTATTTAAATCTCACCACAATCTAAGGAGGTTCACATTATTATTACCAATTTAAGGTGAGCAAACTTAAGTCACTCTTTTAGTACGAGCTAGTATTCAGAACTGTATCTGGGCTGAATGCAGTGGCTCACGTCTGTAATCCTAACACCTTGGGAGGCCAAGGCGGGTGGATCTCTTGAGTTCAGGAGTTCAAGACCAACCTAGCCAACATGGTGAAACCCCGTCTCTACTAAAAATACAAACATTAGCTGGGCACGGTGGCAGGTGCCTGTAATCCCAGCTACTTGAGAGGTTGAGGCGGGAAAATCGCTTGAACCCAGGAGGTGGAGGTTGCAGTGAGCCGAGATGGCGCCACTGCACTCCAGACTGGGCAACAGAGTGAGACTCCCTTTCAAAAAAAATAAATAAATAAACAACGATATCTGATACCAACATTCTTTCTGCTGTGTAGCTCTAGCTAAGATGGCAGTGGAAGCAAGATACCTGAATTTCTTTCTTTGAGAAAATCATAGAAAGACCCACAATGATAGGGTGGTCTCTTAGGGAATGTGAGCTTTTGTGCTGAATTAGACAGGAGATAGCCTGGATAGACTATTGGAACACCAGTCAAAAGAGCTAAGATAATGGGAACACTGAAATACTGTAAAAATCATAAAACTGGTATGCTGCGGAGGACAGCAATAAATGACCTGGGAAATACTTTACGGATGATTGGAGACTGTGAGCACTGTCTGATTCAGCAGAGTTAGAACGGTGACACACTCTGTCTCTCAAGTAACACCAACCTACGTTCGAATCCTAACTCTGCTGTTCTGTAATTTCAGAACTGCAGTTACCTCCCTCACCATCAGGTTCCTCATCTGTTAAAAGGGACAAACAGATCCTCCCTCTAGAGCTGCAAGGATCGCATGAGATGCCATGGATAAAAAGCATGGTGCACAGTGGACATTCAGTAAAATGCCATGATCCAAAAAGAGATCAGTCCTTAGGCAAAGCCCACAGGTATGTGGTCCACATGAATGCCCCAATGTGGGCATGGCGAGGACTTGTGTTGATGAGAGTAATTAAATCTCTGAGGATTAAGCAGCTCATTTTCTTCAAGAGAACATGGAGTTAGTAGGATGATTCGTTAAGCATTCATTAAAAAATATTCATTTTTTTCTATTATTCTATTATTTCTTTACACTAAATACTATTATAAATGCTTTATGTATATTAACTCAATCTGCATAACAAATGTATGAATCAGGAACTATTAATTATTTCCATCTTTAAAGTGAGGAGATTGAAATGCAGAGGATCTCAGTGCTTGCCTGGGGTCACATAGCTCCTGAGGAGTAGCACTGGGATTGGACTTTTGCACTAAAGCCCATTTGTTCGATCAAAACAATCTATCATCATCACAACATGGGTGATGGAGGTGAAGGGATGGATAACACAGATATTATATTTCAGTGTGGGAGCCAAACTCAAAAACAAGGAAACAATAAATATGCAATGCAGTTGAAAGCAGTGATAAATGAAATGGGACAATAATGTAGGCTAGAGGATGGGCTATTTCACATTGAGGCAGGAATGACCTTTGCTGACTGAAGAAAGGATGCAAGAACCATGTGCCATAGTGTAAACAGTTAAAGCCCTTGTATCTAGAATAAATAAAAAACCATTACAGCTCAATAATAAAAAGACAACCCAATCAAAAATGGGCAAAGGACTTGAATACACATTTCTACAAAGAAGAGTGACCACTAAGCACATGAAAAGATGTTCAACATCATTAGTCATTAAGGAAATGCAAATTAAAATCACGATGAGATACCACTGTGAACCCACTAAGATGGTTAAAATAAAAAAGACTGACAATAGCAAGTGTCGAAGAGGATGTGAAGAAATCCAGTCTTCACATGTTGCTAGTAGAAACGTAAAATGTACAGCAACATTGAAAAATAGCTGGCAATTTCTCAAATGGTTAAACATAGAGTTATTATGTAATCCAACAATTGACTTCTAGGTACATATCCAAGAAGAACGAAGACGTGTCTACTTGAGAAATTGTACACAAATGTTCATAACAGCGTTATTCACAGTAACCAAAAATTGGAAACTATCCAAATGTCTATCAACCAATTAAAGGAAAACAAGAGGTGGTATATCCAATCAGTGGAATATTATTCAGCAATAAAAAGGAATGAAGTACTAAATTAGTGCAACCTCTATGGAAAACAGCAAAGACATTTCTCAAAGAACTAAAAACAGAACTACCATTCAATCCAAGAATATCACCACTGGTATCTACCCAAAGGAAAAAAATTATTACACCAAAAAGTACCTGAACATGTATGTTTGTTGTAGCATTAGTCACAATAGCAAAGACATGAAATCCACCTAATTGTCCATCAACAGATGACTGGATGAAGAAAATGTGGCTTAAACGCACATGTGCATATACACGTATACACCATGGAATACTACTCAACCATAGAAAAGAGTGAAACCATGTCCTTTGTAGCAAGATGAATGGAACTAGATGCCATTACTTTAAGGGAAGTAAGTTGGAAACAGAAAGTCAAATACTACATGTTCTCACTAATAAATAGGAGCAATGTATGAACATTGACATAGAAAGTTGAATAATAGACATAGGAGACTCGAAAGGGTGGGAGGTAGGTGAGGGATGAGAAATTACTTAATAGGTATAATGTACCCTATTTGGATGACGGTGACATTAAAAACTCAGACTTCACCACTGTGCAATATATCCATGTAACAAAACTGCACTTGTACCTCCTATATCTATACCGATAAAAGGAATGAAGTACTTATATATGCCAAAACATGGATGAGCCTTGAAAACATGCCAAGTGAAAGAAGCCAGGCAAAAAGATCACATATTATGTGACTCTATTTATATGAAATGCCCAGAATAGGCAAATCTATAGAGACATAAAGTAGATGAGTTGCGCAGGGCTGGGAGGATGATGATGCATCTTCCCTTTGGAAGGTGATAGATAAGGGGTGCAGAGTTTCTTTTTTGGGAAATAAAAATGTTCTAAACTTGACCATGATGATGAATGCAAAACCCTGAATATACTAAAAACCATTAAACTGTACACTTGAAATGGGTAAATTGTATGGTATGTGAATTATATCTCAAGAAAGCTGTTAAGAAAACAGGTGGAACCATAGAGACCACAGTAAGATGCCTGCATGCTATTTTAAGAATGATAGGCAGTTCTTGGACAGCTTTCAGCGCTGGCATCACACAGGGAAATCAGTTTTTGGACCATGGCAGTCAACTGGGTATGAGAAGATGAGTCTAGATGGGGTGGAGGTGGTAAAGGTGAAGAGAATGCAAGCAGTTGAAGTTCTAACTCCATTATAAAAAAGAAAAATACAAAAAAAAAAAAAAAAACACCCCACAAATTAAGAACAGATGTGTATCAGCTGCCTGCTATGATCCAAACGCATGACTTTCAACTCCCCAACATGTAGTCTCTATTAGAGAAGGCAAGCTTTTCCTTCTCTCACGCCTCCTACTTTTTCTCTATATGACCCCAGATGGGGAGAACAGTTTCCATTTCCCAATCCCAATCCCCTTTTTTGAGACAGGATCTCATTCTCTCATCCAGACTGGAGTGCAGTGGCATGCTCATGGCTCACTGCAGCCTTGACCTCCCTGGCTCAAGCAATCCTCCCACCTCAGCCTCCTGACTAGCTGGGACCACAAGCACATGCATCACACCTGGCTAATTTCTGTATTTTTTTTGTAGAGACAGAGTTTTGTCATTTTGTCCAGGCTAGTCTCGAACTCCTGGGCTCAAGTGATCCGCCCACCTCGGCCTCCCAAAGTGCTGTAATTACAGGCGTGAGCCACCAAGCCCAGCCTCCACTTTCCCTTTAGCCTTTCTAATTGCATGAATTGTTTAAGACTGTTTCAAATCCAAGGGAAAAATCGCTAGCTTTTGTGGTTCTCATTAGTTTTTTAGTTTTCTAAGTTTCTATGCCAATATCAATTATATATAATTGATGTATGATAATATAAAACTTAAGTGTTAGATAGAATGTTTTCTTTTTAATTATACTATGTAAATATAAAAATTAACAAAAACTAACATATTAAAGGAACTTGTGGTTTAAAATCGTTTCACACTGAGTCTACAGAATTTTGCTACCTCATTTTACAGAAAATTTTGAGACTATTAATTCTGAATAGTCTTAACATCTCATCTGTAGGCTTATAAAGGTGTCTTAATCTGTGTGCATTCCTCCTTTCTTCTGGTTTTAGAGGAAGAAAAGAGATCCTCTCCTTCTTTCTTTTTATTTTATTTTTATTTTTATTTTTTTTTTGAGACGGAGTCTCACTCTGTCGCCCAGGCTGGAGTGCAGTGGCCGGATCTCAGCTCACTGCAAGCTCCGCCTCCCGGGTTCCCGCCATTCTCCTGCCTCAGCCTCCCGAGTAGCTGGGACTACAGGGGTCCGCCACCTCACCCGGCTAGTTTTTTGTATTTTTTAGTAGAGATGGGGTTTCACCGTGTTAGCAAGGATGGTCTCGATCCCCTGACCTCGTGATCCGCCCATCTCGGCCTCCCAAAGTGCTGGGATTACAGGCTTGAGCCACCGCGCCTGGCCTCCTCTCCATCTTTCTAAGGATGGGTTCTTTACTGGGCTCACTTTACATTTGTTTCCTACTTCATCTACTTTTTCTTTCTTCTGTATCTGAAAACTTCTCTGTCTTCTTATCTCTCCTGGTTCTTTCTCCTCAGCATAGAAACACATTTATTCTTTATATATTACTACCTCTGTTTTTCAGGGTCAAACTTCTTAACAGTCCCAGAGACTTCCTTTCTTTTCTTACCTTGCTTTCATGACACAACTCATGGACTGCTATCTGGCACATCTAATGGTGCCGGATCAGTCTATTTTCAGAACAACTCACATGATTGCTCAGTCTTTTCCTAAATAAGCCGTTTATGTCTCTGGCTTATGTCTCACTCTGTATATTCTCCTTGGAAGCCACATCCAAAAGTGTATCTCTTCATCCCAGGTCTCACTCCTGAATTTCAGATCCACTAATCAACTGTACATTCAATGTCACCACCCGCTTGTCTTTCATTCAATATGTACAAGAAAGGACCCATTACTTTTCCCTCTAAACAACCTTTTCCTTCCGAATCTCCTAACTTGGCTAACCATTCATGTGGTAATCCAAGCCAGATACCTGTCATTTATGAGTCTTTACCAGTTTTCAAATGTATGTCCTGAGCTTGCCTCTTGCATAGGACAGGTCCTACTGTACTGTGATTGCCATTTGCTCCTGTCACCTGCATTGGAATAAGTTCCTTGAGTACTTATGTCTGCATTCTCACTTCTTGATTCAGTTGCTGGAAACTAGTCAATGTTCAATACGTTTGTTGAATGGATGGATTCAAGACTCCTTAAATGGCTCTTCTATAAAATCTTCCTTGATGCTACCTTTAAACAAAGGTGGTCCTTCTATTCTTTAAGACAGAACTTAATTTTTTTAGAGGAAAATAGAATTGGCCACGCCTGGTGAAGATGCTCTGGCCCCACATACGTTAAGGCTGAGTAATATAGTGAAACCGGATGTGGCCACAGCCTATTCTGTCTTTGTAGAGGGTGCTGTGCAAGTCTGTCCTAGCATGTGAACAACAACCCAGACAAGGTTGGCAGCTTTGCCTATGTATCACTTTCTTCTACTGTGGCTCATAAGGTTATTAGGGGCAGATGCTGTGGCTCATATTCACTGTCTACACTTCTGATACTTTTAGGCCTGTAAATATTTCTTAGTCAACTGATTGCACAGAACCTAAATAACTTGCTCACAATTTTCTAGCTCTGATAGTTAACGTTTTTTACTTCACTGTCTTGGAAACTTTAGTATATGAAAAATACAAACATCATTCTAAATCATATTCAGCTGGAATAAAATACCTTAATCTCCTATGAACATGATGTGACATCTACCTAGGAGAAGCTATAATAATGTAATTGAAACTCTTCCTTCTTTTTTTTTCCATTAGAGGCACAAAACTGGGGAAATTCTTCATTTCTACATGCTTTCTTTTATAAAAGCAAACATGTACACATTTCTCAGTATGTTTAAGTTTCTCCGCTAGGTACTGAGAAGAATAAAATGATTTTAAATACAGTTTCTCTTCTAAGTGATTTTTGTCAACCCTCAAAAACTTGACTCTTTTTACTTATTAGTACACTTTCAACTTGGCATTTTTCAAAAGACTAAAAAATGCTTGCAGATTAATCTATAAGTTAAGGAAACTATACAAGCATCGTAACAGTAACTGCCTAATTAAGATCTAAAATACAAAATAAATATTACAGTGTGTCTAAACATATTAGCAACCTGTAATCTATCTTTTCAAATATTTTTTAAAGCAATTGAGCCTTCTTTCAAGTGCAATCTTAGTGACAAGCCCATAGAGTAAAAGCACAGAGGCAGACTGTTGGGTGGCTGCACACCCGCTCTGGGGGCTATGGTGCCTGAGGTTGAATCCAGTCTCTGACCAAGCAGCCCCGGCATCACGGACAAATTGCATGTCTCTCCATGGTGCAGTTTTCTCCACGATAAACAGGGGATGCTAGCTGACCTTATCTTATAGACTGTTGCTTTGGTGACGTTGTGAGAATAAAAAGAATTAATTAATATAAAGTACTTAGGTAGCCAGGCACTGTGGCTCATGCCTGTAATCCCAGCAGTTTGCGAGGCCGAGGCAGGCTGATCACTTGAGGTCAGCAGTTGAAGACCAGCCTGGCCAACATGGCGAAACCCCATGATTTAGTAGAGGTTTAATAGAAACCTCTACTAAAAATACAAAAATTAGCTGGGGGTGGTGGCAGGCACCTGTAATCCCAGCTACTCAGGCCGGAGGCTGAGGCAGATTTATTTGAATCCCAGAAGCAGAGGTTGTAATGAGCCGAGATCACGCCATTGCACTCCAGCCAGGGCGACAATAGTGAGACTCCGCCTCAAAAAAAATGTACTTAGAAGAGTGGTTGGCTCTATGTCAGTGTTATTATTATTATTATTGGACAAAAATGTTTTCTGTTTGACACTAAAATACTCAGAGGAAGAATTCAATTACCAGATATTTCTATGTATCTATGTTTATATTCACAGAGCTAAGATTTCTGGCTATTTGGCCAAATGTTGAACTTTGGATCTAATGTGTAGCATCAGAGCTGAAGCTCCTGTGATTCTCAGAACAGTCTACTTCTGATATCAAGGTTAATTGGTGTGCTAAATATACATATCTTACAGAGGTATAATGAGTGCTTCTGCAGTCTTTGAATTATTTTTCAAATTCATAGGATGTTTTAAATTTTAAAAAGCTCATGGAGTTATAGAATTTGGGGGATGTAAAGGGCTCCAGGGGTTCCCTAACATGACCCTTAATGTGGCAGATCTTAGTAATAAGAAAAATAAAGCAACTTGTCAAGTCACTTCATCAGGATCATTCAACTACTTAATGATATTTAACTATTACTGGAACCCAGGTGTACTTGGGACTCAGCGTAATTTGACACTATATTGCTGATACAGGTTTTTCTTCTCTATTCTGTTCCCAGAGACACTGTATCCTAAGGAGAGATTAAGGGAAAGAGTTTGGGGAACAGTCAGATTTGGGCTCAATCTGGGTTCAAGGCTAGCGACATAAGGAAGGGCATCTTCACATCTCTAGTCAGTTGCTTCATTTGCAAAAATAGGATACTAATGGAATTACTATGAGCATTAAATTACATAATGCATCTAAAGAACTTGACACAATGCCTGGCACAGTGTAAGCACTTCACAAATGTTAAGGATCATTATTATAATTATTGTCACATATATCACCATGGTTCTGAACAAATTATATGTACAATGTTGGTACCAAAAGTTCTTTTTCTCATTTGCCAAACCCTAAGACATATTTCTTCAGTCAATGATTTTCCACAGGGTGGCAGGGAGTGGGTGTGAAAGAGTGAAAGAGAGAGAGAGAGAGCTGTGCATGTGCATGTTTCCATTATTTGACAAAGTCAGGTAGCCCTGGATCCTATGGCTTCTTCAATTCCCCTCAGCTTACTTGCGGTCCCTGTGATAATGGCCTGTGTGCTAACCCTAATATGCAAAACCTGACCCTCGGATCCTCCAGTTGACAAGATTTGATTATGGAAGTAACATTCCCAAGGAAGTAGGGCATCGGTTATGGAACTTCACCAAACTTCAAATGTTTACAGTAGCAAAGACAGGCCATGATGAGACTGAATGGGAAACCTGGTCAGTACATGATTTATACCAAGATAAAAATGCTTGGAAATTTGACGTTTAAACCAAAAGATCTGTGTCATCAGCTGTAGCTGTTCTACAATCTGAAATCGAAAGCTGGAAGGGTCTTCAATTGAATGTGAGTATTTCAGAAAAATAAATACCAGTGGGATATTTTATTAGTTCTGAAAGTCTAAGTGAAATATATCTAATTTACCTGTGAAAACCAATGTAAGCAATATCTGGAAGAGTTTTCTTGTTTGCTCATTTTGTTTAGAGTTGGAACCTGCCTTTCAGGAATGAAATGACAGAGCTATAATCCCCAGCAAAAAAATTCCCAAATACATCATAGAAACTAGGATAATCCTTCATGAAGTCAGAAGCAAAAAAAAAAGAAAACGGGAAATAACTTCCTCTACCATTAAAATAACCACAGCATCCACTCCTATCCCCATTCTTCCATTTCCCCAGGTCTGACATTCTGCAGATGACCGCCCTTATTTGTCCCTACATGTTTTCCAAAATATAAAAGTGAAATAGAGTCCCAAGGGCACTGTACTTGAAAGGTTATGAGAGTTAGAGAATTTTAACCATGCCTGCCAAACCAGCAGATGGCTTGTGATTATAATTATATGCATCAATAAAACGAATAATCTTTACAAAATTTGAATTTCTACTAAAGTAAGGGATTTAGTAAGCAGATGCAACAGAATGCATTTTCTTTAACCCTTTTGGTAGACACTGGTGTCTTTCACACACAAAAAAGATCCAGGACTGCGTAGATAGTAGGCTGTGTACTCTAATTTTTGCCCCTTTCTAGAGTAGTCATATTGTCAGCCTCAATCTTTTCCTGATTTCATTTACTTCATGAACATATTTCAACCTCACCTCATTTTCACCCTTCAGAATAGAAATGTTAAGACTAATTCTCTACCATTGTTTGATATCTGAAAGAAAATTTAAAAGAGGTAAATACCTTCATTCTAATTCATACCAAGTATACTATAGAAACAAAAGAGCAAACAGTGGACACATCTTTCCATCTGATGGTATTCTTTTACAAATTAGATTTTCAATAACACTTTTTTGTTTTCATATTCTCTTTAATCTACATTCCAGGAATGAAAATACTCTTTATTCTATTTAAATAATTAACCATTTCCTTTCAGTTTGCTTCTGCCTGTCATTCTAAGTAAGGGCAACTAAGTTTTATCTCATGCCAAGCATGAATTCACTCATATTGAAATTGGATATATATATGACACATCTGAAAAAAAGGATGTGGTGAGGTTTACATACTGGCCTTCTGCCATGTTTCCTTCATGAAGGAACCTCAGAATTTAGGGAATTAAGTTAAGCTAGCTTTGTTTACTTTCAAATCTTGGAAGGAGTAGAGAAAATGTACCACAAAAATTTTCATGCTTTTTTTTTTTTATAAAATAGTAATGGAAATATTTTTATAGAATTACCAAGTGTAACTCTTCATTAGAATAGTATCAATTCATATATATTTCACCCAGCATACCAACAAATATAATATTTAAGAATATTTGGAGAACCTATATTTAGTGCAGATATCTCTAGCACCTTCAAAGTTAGTTGCACTATATAAATAAAAAAAAAATTAAAACAGTCTGATCTAAAATGCTCCTATAGTATTGAAGTTAACTACACTTAATAGTGTAAATAAGTTACTAATAAAACTTTAAAGGTATTGACATTTTCGCAGGTCAATGCAATTTACCTATGGACACAAGATATACGAGATCAGAAATTCTCAGCAACAAAATTCTTTCAACTTACAACTTAAATGTATACATCAAACCCTATCAGAACAAATGTTCTGACAAGTTAAACCAAAAGAGTAATAAGTTTTTGCCTAAAAATTTATAAATTTGATGTAACATTTGACAACACTATATTCAAATACTCGTAAAGAAATTCAGATATCTCTTGAGTTCACTGGAATGGAATGTTATCTCCTAAGATTAAATATTCGCAATTAACTGGGTTCAAGATTCTTTACATAGGTGATGAAAATAAATAAAGTAAAATATTTTTCAATTATAACATCCTTAAAGAGGGAAAACTTAAACCAAATTCAATGTATCAATTAAAAGAAACAATCTAAGTCAAAAAACTTACGAAATAAATCCCAAAGGGGCAAAAAAATTAAAAAAAAAAAAAAACAGAAAGAAGAAAACCCCATAATCTTAAGAGTTAAAGACCTATGCTGTAAATACTTAAGTTATATACATTTCCTTTTTAAATTCAATGAAATTAAATATTTCTGCTTATAGGGAGTTTAAGTTGAAGAGTAATAAAATTTTTAGGTATACTTTTGTTAGCTACTAATAAAACTGCATAATAAGCCAATTTAATCACATATGCTTAATATATGTTTAGAATTTTCAACATGTTACCTTAGTCTTGATATGAGCACGCAGACACATAAAATGGAATTGTCACAATGCTTCAGGGACACTCACAAAATTGGGGGCTCTGGAAGTGAAAATACGAGAAAGAGTTCTGTACCGGTACGAGCGAATGCACAGGCGGTGTGTGACATGACATTGGCACGTCCACTCGCTGCCTCAAACCGCAAGTGAAAGTTAAAAACACCAAACACAATATGCCAGGGGCATTAGGTAGATGATGTTACTTAATTTTCACATAAGTTATAAGGCAATATTTATCTCCCATCACTCTTGCTCCCATCTAACAGACCAGGAAACCGAGGCCCAGAAAAGTTAGAGAACTTATCCGGTGCACAGACTGAGTCAGTGGAAGAACCAGGTTTCAGATATGTGAACTCGAAAAGGGAGTATTGTAGATTCTCTTGTCACTTTGTCACTCATATGCACTTAGGATGACTGCCTTATTCTCTAGCAAGCATTTTATAGCTCCTCTTAGATGGGGATCCTCAGGGGTGGAAAAGAGGTATTACTAACAGCATCTGCTACACTCTTCTGAACTAAGCAGTTTTAATATTTATTTGTTAAATGAGTGAATCAGAATAAAAGTTCAGTAACACAAAGTTTATTTCTGACAACACAAAATAAGTTTCTCAAATTTCTTTAAAGAAGGAAGTTGTCAAGTAGATAAAGCCATGCATCTTTTCTTTAAATAAAAAATATATATATTTCAGATGCAAGACCCACATAGGTGGAAACAAGTTTGCATAAACCAAAAGTAATGATCTGGGCCTTCTCATTATAATGACAACACAGACCTATTCTGTTTTGAAGAATGACAATTACATTTCTGTAAAAGTAGCTCCACTCCTTTTCATCCACAGCAATGCAACTAAACGAACTTCAGTCAAGTTTGTACACCCTTGCTGTACTAGTAAGGATGGGGGCAAAATATTTAGAGCCAGCCAAAACAATTACGTATTTTCTGAAACATTCATTCTTGTATTAACAGGAGGGAACATTAACAACTATAGAAAAAAAAATTGTAATACATGAGATTCAAAAATAAAACATTCATCACAGAAAGATAGCCTAATACATTTATAATGCCTGAAAGAGTGAACTAGTTGCACAACTCTGCCTTAAACTAAATTTGTTAGGCAGCAACTGTAGCCATTTTTAGATGGTTTGCTTTTTCCATGATTTCTATCACATGAAAGGCATAATGATGATATGACATATTAGAAAAATCTCAACTTAGTAAAATCAAAATCTATTTTCCCCACATATATTTTACTTGAAATTAAAAAGACACTATTATACCACTTTCTTCACAAAATTTATTGCCTCCTCATTTCTGGCTATTGTTAAAACAATACTTAGAGTTGGTAATATACAACATATATTACATTCTCTACAGACACACATATAGTTCTAAACAAATTAGATAAACAAAATGAATGTTAGGGGCACATTTAATAGAGGAAAAGTACTTCATGAAAAAAATGGTAAAGAAGTATGTGACCTCTGATCACCCAGACCGTATTATTTACCTATATTATGAATCTTTCATGAATACTACTAATAAGCTATTTATTTAGTATCACAATACTGCTATTTCCTTATAGAAAAAAATATTTTTCAGTATAAGTAATGAAAGTTAGTAAACTGATTTCTATACAGAGTTTTAATTCATGAACAGATGATTATGACATGCCATTCTAACATCAAATGACAGTGACTTTAAAATTGAATACTGCTACTGATATTATGAACACATCTATTTTAAAACACCACACTTACATTAACAATACTTTTTAAACATGTTCGATGAGACCGTCAGAGTTTATTAAACCACTGACAACCCACTTAGCGGACAGTTCTTAGAATAAAATATTTAATTTACCTGAATGTCTTGTAACAATATCATCCTCTCTTGAACTAAACATCCTCTGAATACACAAATCTAAGGCAGACAGACATTTCAGCAAGGCAAATAAGACTTTCTGGCAACTTCCTGTTGCCATATTTCTCTAAAAGGATCCTGCAATGTTACACTTCAATCCTGCAAACGCATTTTTCCAAGGGACACAGCAAGCCAATGCTGCTCCAGTGTCAGAAGCTTTGATTTTTTTCCCAAGTACAGCAAGCAAATAACCACTAATCCTATTCAATATTACAGATTCACAGTAATGATTCTATTTCCAGATTCAAGAGAAATTAAATACAAGAGGAAAATAGGAGCTTTTGTTTTCTTGTTTTGTTGTGCTTGACTGGTTGGTTTTTAAGACACTGATGAAGGAAATAGTTATTCCATCTATGTTATTAAATATATATTAGAGGCTGGGGCAATTTTGCATTGTCAAGAATGAACTTCACTGCTCACATTCGTGCCCCAGGTTTCCATTATCTTTCAGAAGCAGTAAGACTAACTAAATTTAAAGTTGCCTCGTACATTTGAAAGTTTTCAAACCTGAACCAATAACCTGAATGGTAGTTATGGGCAAAAGCACCATTTCTCCAACAAATAGCCTACCTCTCAAATTCAAGTTCACTTGCGTTTTGGGGTTTACTTACTTTTTAAATTTACAAACTTTTGTGAAACAGCAAAACAAAACAACAATAACAACAAAATAAGAACACTGATCACTGAAGCGGTATTTCCAGAAGTGATAGCAAAATCCCTTCATTCTGACCTACTTGTCGAGAAACGGACTTTCAGCCCCACGGTTAGGCTAAGATCTGTTCCACTTTCTCCCTAGGGCTTAATTGCCAGACTGACTTACCGGTGCCTCCTAGCCTTTGTTCTGCCTCTCACGCTGACATCAGGGAAGCAGTGATGTAGAATAAAGCAGGGGTGGGCTAGGTTAGTCCAGTGTTTGTGTCGTTGTGTGGTGTGCAGGGACACTCTGTGATACTCTAGTGAGCTGCTAAGCTTTTTTTGTAGGCTTTGTGTCATTTACTTAACGACCAATCTCATTAGCTGCCAGGGTACAATGGGCTGATGCATTTTCTATGTACATACTCCACACAGTGACCCTCAAGGTTGCCGAAGGTCTATTTAATCAGTCAAATGCTGAATATATTTGCAGTAAATCACTAAAAAAATTTTAAAAATATGAGAATACTGAGGTATCTTACAGGCTTAATATTTCCTGGTGGTTATTTGCAGGTAATAAAATGCATGCATATTTAGCCCAAACAAGGATAGAGCAGGTGGAGATGAATTGTCTGGTTTGCACTGGTGACCTTAATTTTAGGAAACTTTCAGATCAAAGATATTTTCTCTTAGCTAGGAGCCCAGATTTGAAATTTAATTTCTGTGTTAGTTTAATCATATTAGCACAACAAAAAAGAATTGCTTTCTTGAGCAGTTTCTCCTTCCTCGCCCCCACCCCAGTCCTACCCCCTACCCAAGCAGCCTCAGACCTGGCAAAGTTGCATTTATGCCCTCTTTCAGTTACAAGGTAAAAACCCTTTTAACTCCTATGAAAAATGAAATGCTGAGAGCACTATGAATGACGACAGCTGTCCATAAGTATCAGGGAGAGTTCTATTGTCCAGCTTGTCCCTGGATAAAATGAATACTTTACAGCAGAGGCTGTTCAGCTTGGCTAAAGAGTGTGGGGAGAAGGGGAGGAGGTCACTGGAGATTTCGCACACTAATTTAATCTGGGAAAAGGACAGGCTCTGCATCTCCCTTGAACAGACTGGCAGCAATCTGGGCCCCCACAGAACTATCTCCTTTTGCCTGTGCTCTATTTATTCCTTATCTCTGTTTACCAACCGCTAGGTCCCTTTCATTCACACCACGAGGCCGTTTTCCTACTATCAGTCAGCAGCTGACACTGTGGAAGAGCCTCAAAGGCAAAAAAAAAAAAAAAAAAAAAAAGATCAAAACTAAACCAAAGCTGTATAAACAATGCCACAGTACAAGTAAATGCATAAACCCTGATTCTTAACCCAACCCACAGGGTGCAAACAGAACCTTTATAGTAAATCCAACAAACCCACCACAGTGAGCTGTGGGCCGCAGAGAAAGAAAAGTCAAAACACCATTCATGAAATCACCATCCAAAAAAAAAAAAATTGCTAAAATATACAATGGCTACTGAAGCAGCCTTACTTTCAGGGATATTCTTATCTCTATCATAGATCAATTAACTGGCCACCAAGAGATATTTACCTTGCTGGGAAAGGTGACCTATACATTTCTAAGAGAGGCCTGACTCTCATTAAAATGCCAGCAGTTAAAAAAATATCCACCAATGTGATTACAAGCTAAAGAGGATGAAGCAACACCAACTTTTCTAACACCTTATCACATTGATTGAATTTAAACAGTTCAAGACTCTTGGTATTAAACCCCCATTTGTTTATGTAAAGATATTAAAAAGTCCTGTACAATCCAACCAATGAAATCTTCTTCATGTCTTGTGGATTTCACCTCCTTACGTCAAAATGATTAGCATGGCAGAGACGTTGGGAGAAGACTACTTCATGGACAACTTTTTAATATTTTGAAGCACTCTGTAGGGTGTGATCAAAAACGGAGATTGGAGCAACTAGTTTAAAGTGTGGAAAGAGGAGAAAATAAAATAAGTGTTTTTTGAACTGTGCAACCTTTGAGGAAATATGAACCTTGAAAACTTTACTTATATTAATGTTAAGTGCTAAATACTTACCTGAATATTTCAACAAATGGGAAAAGCCCTGCTTAATATAGACATTTCTTTGAAGTGATTCAGAATTTGTATATAATATATATGTGTATGTATAGATGTATATATATGAATATATTATAAGCAGAGGTATACACACTGCCTCTCATATACACATACACAAAATGAGAAGTGCATAATTTCTAATGCCTGGAGTTCCTCAGATTAAAAACTGAGATTTACTTTAAATTTCTCTGAGTTTTTTTAAATCATTGAAATGATTGGGAATGATTGGTTATTGTCATAAAAATCAACACCGCATTGACTCAATCACTAAGATCTTTACCAGTAAAAGGAAAGACAATGCAGCTCATTATCTAGGATGATCAATTGGTCCAGATTTCAGTTTGTGTTTTCACCTATATGCATTATGAGCAATGAAGTCTTTACTACTTGGATCCTTTTTTCCAAATGAATTAATGAATTAAATTTATCCTTTCACCAGCTGCTAGGCAGCAGATGGAACCATTTCTGAAGCCTTGTTGAATTCAATCCATAAAACTCATTTCCTAGGATTAGCCGTCCAAAGTTTCTTTTAATGTTTATATACCGCTTGGGATT
>NC_045440.1:53025265-53044412 GCF_002776525.5 Piliocolobus tephrosceles
ACTTGTAGTATATTCATAGTTGTGCAACTGTTAGCAAGATTTTAGAACATTTTCATCATTCCTTGCCAAAAATGCCATACTCATTAGCAGTCACTCCCCATTCACCACACTTCCACCAACCAATTCCCTCCCTCACACCCAGGCAACCACTAATCTATTTCCATCTTTATAAATTTGCCAATTTCGGACATTTTATAATAATGGAATCACATAATATGTTGTCCTTTATTACTGGCCTCTTTCACTTACCACAATACTTTCAAGGTTTATCCACATTGTAGCATGTATCAGTACTTTATTTCTTTGTATTACTGATTAATATTCTATTGCTTGGATATACCACATCTTATTTATCCATTCATTGATTGATGGACATTTATAAATAAGGATACTATAAACATTCATGTACAAATGATTGTGTGGACATATGTTTTTATTTCTCTTGAATAGCTACTTAGAAGTAGAATTGCTGGATCATTTGGTAATCTCTATATTTAATTGTTTGAGGAACTGCCAAATAGTTTTTCAAAGTGTCTGCACAATTTACATTTCCACCAGCAGTGTATAAGAGTTCCAACTTCTCTATATACTCACTAACACTTGTTATTGTCTATCTTTTCTATTATGACTGCTTCAGTGGGTGTGAGGTGACATTGCACAGTGGTTTCGATTAGCATTTCCCTAATGACTAATGACACTAGCATTTTTTTTTCACGTGCTTATTGATCATTTGTATATCTTTTTTGGAGAACTGTTTATTCGGAGTTTTTACCCAGTTTTAAGTTATTTGTCTTTTCATTATTGAGTTGTAGATGCTCTTTATATGTGTATTCTAGATACAAGTTTCTTATCAGATATAGAATTTGCAAAACTTTTCTCCCATTATGTGGGCTGTCTTTTCACTTTCATGTTTTCCTTTAAAACACAAAGGTTTTTATTTTGATGAAGTTCAATTTATCTATATGTTTCTTTAATTATTTGTGCTTTGGTGTCATAGCTAAGAAACTATTGCTAAATTCAATGTCACAAAGATTATATCTGTTTTCTTCCAAGAGTTTTAGAATTTTAATTCTTACATTTAGGTTTTTTATTCATTTTGAGTTAATGTTTGTATCTGCTGTGAGGTAGAGATCCCAGTGCATTCTTTTCCATGTGAATATCCAGTTGTTCCAGCAACATTTGTTGAAAAGTATATTCTTTCCCTATTGAACTGTCTTGACACCCTTGTTGAAAATCAATTGATCATAGACACGGGAATTTATTTCTAGACTCTCAATTCTATTTCATTGATGTACATATTTATCCTTATGCTGGTACCACACTGTCTTGATTACTGTAGCTCTGTAGTGAGTTTTGAAATTGGAAAGTGTGAGTTCTCCAATTTTATTCTTCTTTTCCAGGATTGTTTTGACTATTATGGGTCCATTGAATTTCTATATAAAACTTAGGATCAACTTGTCAGCTTCTGAAAATAAGCCATCTGGGATTTTGATAGGGAATATATTAAATCTGTACATCACTTTGGGTAGTATTGCCATCTTGCAAGATTACAACTTCTAATCCATGATCATATCTTTCCATTTATTTATTTTGGCTCTTAAAACTTTCTTTCAACAATGTTTTATAGTGTTCAGAGTTAAGGTTTACACTTCTCTTGTTAAATTTATTGCCAATTGTTTTATGCTTTTATAAGCCATTGTAAACAAAATTGATTCCCTATGGTTATATCTTGCAACCTTGCTAAACTTGGTTCTTAGCTCTAAATAGCATTTTTAGTGGGTTCCTTGGGATTTTCTAAATACAATTCTGTATGAAAGATCATGTTGTCTGCAAATGGAAATAGTTTTACTACTTCCTTTCCAATCCAGATGACTTATATTTCTTTTTATTGCTTGACTGTCCTGGCTAAAACCCCAATATAGAGTTGAAGTGGCAAAAGCAGACTTCGTTGTTTTGTTCCTAATTTTATGGGGAAATACTTTGGTTTTTAGCATGATATTAGCTAATTTTGGAATTTTGAAAGCTCAGCTTAAGAGCATTTTCAACTTAAAAAGCTAACTGCTTCCTGGCACAGTAACCTGCCCTACATTGGTGTAACCCCTAGGGAGACCAAAAACAAATCCTCCACTCTAAAATTTTACAAGTCTCTTGTGTGGGACCTGTCATGGTGCTGGCCAGACCTAATCCCCAGCTGTCCCTCCAAAACCTGCTGAGACACAACTAAAAGAGCCTGACACAGGGCATCCATTCTCTCTAGATTGGGCTATCTTCGTGACTCAGAGCATCCTTGAGGTAGTCAAGTAACAGGCTGGCAGGGCCAAGTGGCAGAGTTTCCCTTTGGATACTTCAGGTTCTCATAGTAAGGATCAACTGGACCCCAAGTTCAGTGATGCTGGAGAAGCCAAACTGCAAGTTTGACTTCTGGGTCTTCCATCTGTCATGCCAGCATTTGTGCCATACTCAGTCAGATTCAGGTGTAGACAGCACACCTAAATTCCACCTGCTGCCTGGGATTAAACCTATCAACCTCTAGACATAAGTTTATTGCCTGTCCACTTCATACTTGCAGTATTTAATCTCTACATGTGGACTCTGGGTAATTCCTCGATCTGTTTGCAAAAGTAGTTATATTTATAGTCAATAAGATGTAGCAAAGTAAAATCAGATATTATTAAAATCATAAAATCAAATGACATTTTGATAATGAATGAAAGATGATAAATGATTCCCATAATGATGATGATGATGATGATTATATTAGTAACAGTAATGATAGCTAAGACTTATTCTAGTGCTTATATTGTGCCATGCACTGTTCTGAGTGCTTTTCATGGGTTAATTAGGAAGCAGAGGCACTCTTCCAACTAACTTTTCCCAGTCCAAACCATTAGCCACTGAGCTAGAATTCAGACACAGATGCTCTTAACCAAAAGTAGATGCTCTTAACCACAAGGCAATACTGTGAATTTCACTTATATCTACACATCCTACCAACCAGTAAAACCCACCATGGATGTGATGAGAAAACTCTCCAGTGAATTTTTCAGTGACCCTTTTCTTTTCTTTTGTCCTTTGCCTTTTTTATACCAGTAAAAAAGGTTTCTAATGCTGCATCTTCTAAACTTTTACAAAGCTGTTATCATGTAACAAAGTGAAGTTTTCTTCAAATTGATGTCATCAATAAGAAACCTTACTTATTTTTCTTTTAGCCGGTGATTCGCTCCATCAGCAGAATGAACGTGAACACTAAAATGAACATGACCATAATGTAAAATGAATATGAACACTAAGATGTAGTTTACAATATGGCGAGGAGTAAGGTATTTGCTAAGGAGTATGGTGTATCTATGTATATTTCTATACCTGTATGTATATCTATACCTACACCTATGCCTATGCCTATGGCTGCATCTATATTTGTCTGTTATGTCTATATTTATATCTTTTCAATATGGCTTTCATATCAGATGGATAAAGTTCTTGTTCTTCACAAAGCAACTGAGTTATATACGGTCCATGCATTTGGTACACAGCTCAATCACTATGTCTTGTTCCTATTTATCACGTGACATGTGGCATCACCAGCTACATGAAATCTGGCTTAAGATCCTTTTGCACACTTTATATGTATGATGAAGTGAAACTTTAGATCATGGACTGTAGGTGACCTGAAAGGGTTCCTGAAGTGTTCATCTACTTCATTCCTCAACCCTCTTACTCCTTCACATTACTAGAGCTGGAAGCCCAGCACTGGGCACACACTGGGCATGTGTAAGTCATTCTAGCTGCACAGGTCGGTAATTTCTCATTTCTATGCACACTTCCTTCTTCTATACACATACACATACCACAATTTTTTTCTATTTAGATTGATTTGTCTTAAACTGGTTTATTCTCCTCTTTACAGAAAGGCAAGTAAAGTTTATAATGACTCCACTTAGAAAAAAAACCCACATTTCCTGGACAGATAATTTAAGTTCCAAGTTGTCTTCCAGCTGTAATTTGACATAGTAGACCACAATGTCTCAAACAAAGGATTCTCTGCAGCTTCCACAATTAGTTTTGTAAATGTGTTTGGAATAAGTGTCTTCATGACTGAATAGTTGGCGTTTAACACAACAAAAAGAAAAGACAGAGCAAAAGAGGAAGGATGGTTTCAAAATGACCTAAGGAAAACCAGCAAGCCTGTTGGCGAACACTCTGAATGTCCTGGGATTGGAGGTGAGGGTGACATGCTGTGCTGATGCTCAGCTGCTGCTACTGATGGCTAAAGAGGGAGGAAAAAGAGAAAACACACCTAAATAAATCATTTGCAAAGAATTTTAAAATGGGTGAAGTGTTTCCAGAGTTCACACAATATTTTTCTTACACTTTGCTGAACAGACATCATGACCAGGGGCTATTTTGGCCCTAATCCCAGGAAATGAGGCAAAGATGACAAATGATGTGATTTGGGGGACTGTCTCGGATTTGGTGAGTCTCCTGTCATTCACTATTCATCTCTGCTCTACACCGTGGTTAAGAGCTTTCAATCGTGTGGAAATGTTCAGTTTGTTAATGAGATTGTTCACCATTTCACTGCTGTAGGATTCAAGACCCTTTTTCATTATCCTTGCTTGTTCTATGTTAACTCCCAAATATAAACTTCTCAATCTTAGCAGGATGTTCAGATTTTAAGATTCTAGTTCTATTGAGTCACTGACTAGTTACCATGCTGAGAATTACTTCCCTTTTGCTTCCAATTTGGTTTCTATAACACATCTACCCATCCAGGGCCCTGAGGCTCAAACAAATCTTTTAGCATTCCCACAGCTCCCCACATCCCTTTAAAAATGTCTATAACTACCTTTTCAACCCTATTTCCAAGATTTTGTCCCAACATTTCATCCTCCATTATCTGGGCTTTTAACATCTCCCAGGACCCAGTCTTTCTAAAAGCCCCAGAGAAATGTGTCTCATTCCAGGTCATCCTATTCCCAGCCTTCAGTATTATTTTTCTAAAAAGGAAATCCAGTGATCCCCATCCTGATGGCTTTCCTTTTCTTCCTGACAAACAATTAGACTATGTTTCCAACTGTCTTACTCAATTTTCTGTTGCTGTAAGAGAACACCACAGATTGGGTACAAAGTTTATTAAGCTCATGGTTTTGCAGGCTGGGAAGTCCAAGAGCATGGCACCGGCATCTGCTCAGCATGTGTTGAGGGCCTTCTTGCTGTGTCAAAACATGATGAAAGGATGGAAGGGGAAGAGCATGCGTGCAAAAGAGAGATCTTGCTTTTAAAACAAAGCCACTCCAGTGAGAACTAATCCACTCTTGCAATAATGGAGTTAATCCATTTATATGGGGGGAGCCCTAATGATCCAGTTGCCTCTCAAAGGCTCCATCTATCATCACCACCACAATGGCAACCAAGTTTCCAACACATAAACTTTTGGGGTATGCATTCAAACCACAGCACCGACATGCCTTTGAAGTTAGGTGTGGGTCTGTGCCAAGGCAGTGCAGCAGTATATGTATATGGAACTTCTGGTATGGCAGTAAAACTGTCCCAAACAAAATCTGTAAGTTTTATTCCCTTCTACTGACTTCACAGGATGACCTCTAAAACCACATGTTGAAGATGGCAGAGCTCCAGTGAATCTGAGTCCTGAATGACTATGTGTACCAAAGCACACCACTTCCCTCACAAAACAAGAATCCTTAAGACTATTTACATGACCAATAAATGAACTACTCTTGTGTTTGTGTCATTGTACATTTTTCTGCTGATTTCTAATAAAGCTAGTATTACCCAAATAAATACATCTCCTACGTAGGAGTCTTTTTCACCCGTAAGATTAAGTCCGAAATTCTAAGTACCATTTGAACTTTCTCTCTTTTGCCCCAGGCTGCCTTTGCAACTGCCTTACCTCCTACTCGCTGCACACAGACTGCATTGTTGACTCCTCTCCATTTACTGAAGGCATCTTGCTCATTCTAGCCTGGGAAAAATTTATTTAATCTCTAGACATCATTTGCTAGGCATAAGTGACTGTCTCCCAGAAAACTCTTATCAAAAGGGGCCAAAACTTTTTCCACTGCTCAACTCAGGCTGAGTTGTTACAAAGGTTGCGGTTTTTCCCCTGAAGCCCACATCTGTAGAGCCACTTCGGCTGACGTGAAGGGCTTCTCCTGTCTCCTTGGCTTTTAGTTGCCCCAGTTTGAATTCTCACAAAGAGCAGTTTAAAAATAGTGCTGGTTTCCATTTCCCACACACATCCAGATTAGAGAATGATCAGTGATTAGCACATTGCAATTTGAGAAGACTTTATTCTTCTGGCATGTACAGAGAGGATGTGGTTGCTCCTGGGTTCCTCCATCTAACCCATTTCCCACGTAGATATACAGATAGCTCAAGATACTTCAAGCTTTGCAGAGAAAACAAGCTACCTACATAATCCCAAAATGTTAAAATAGATCTATAAACCGTTGACATTGGAAGATTTTGAAGTTATCAAATGCAAGTGCTTACCCAGACCTGAATTTCACAGAACATCTCTGACAAGGATGTACTCAAGTGACTGTGGAGGGCATCAATTCTATCTATCTATCTATTAGTATGGCACTCTGAGTGCCAAGTGTTGTTTCTCATTTTTAACTATGGTTATGATCAATATCTTGGTGTTCTCATTTTTCTGTGTATATTTAATCCTACTAATTTCTCATAATATCATGTAGATTTTATTTTATTTCTTTTTTTATTTTTTATTAGTAGAGACAGGGTTTCACCATGTTGGCCAGGCTGGTCTTGAACTCCTGACCTTAGGTGATCCACCCACCTCAGCCTTCCAGAGTGCTGGGATTACAGGTGTGAGGCACTGTGCCTGGCTTTTTTTTTTTTTTTTTTTGGAGGGGGGTGGGGACAGAGTCTTGCTCTGTCGCCCAGGCTGGCGTGCAGTGGCACGATTTGGCTCACTGCAACCTCTGCCTCCTGGGTTCAAGCGATTCTCCTGCTTCAGCTTCCTGAGTAGCTGTGATTACAGGTGCTTGCCACCACGCCTGGCTAATTTTTGTATTTTTAGTAAAGCCGGGGTTTCACCATGTTAGCCAGGCTGGTTATGAATTCCTGACCTCAAGTAACCCGCCTGCCTTGGCCTCCCAAAGTTCTGGGATTACAGGCGTGAGCCACCACGCCTGGCAATACCATGTAGATTTTTGTAAGTGAAATCTATCAGAGCTCCCTTTAGTTATTGTACACTCTTTAAAACAGTGATTTTTTCAACTGAATTTATGTCCAAGTGTTTTGGGGTACAGTGTAAACATTAAGGAATAAGATTTTAAGAAAACTGATACCCATGTGGAAATTATAGAGAGGCCTTCTTCTTATCAATGAATCTAGCGTGAAAATCACTGCAAATCATGTTTGACCCATCTGGGGTTTAAAAATTACCCATATCAGCCAATTAAAACATGTCTCTAAGATTTTTTGTAATTCGGTTCAGCAAAACAAAGCTCTGGTCTTTCTTGGGTGGCTGTGATATTTATTTGAAGCTATGGACACTAGCAGGAGAGAATGAAGCTCATTAAAAAAGAGAGAGAGAAATCCAGATACAAGAGGCTTAAGGGATAAAGTTCCTGGTTTTAATCATTTCTGAAACTCAAATGCATTCCTGCCCTTCCCACGAAACCTGACTTTTGTCCTCATGGTTTGAATTATTAGAATTCTGTCCTTGTGAACAAGAGTCCTGCTAAATACATAGTATTTATTTTAAGTGCAAGAAGCTGAGTAATATTCAAGAACAGCTTTTGAAAATGAGAAAACAAACAGAAGTATATTGAAGACAAATCTAGACTGCCCAGGACACCTGAATCTAAAGATGCTCAAAGAGTTAAGACACAGCTTAAAGGAGAAGTTCTGGCTCAGGGGAAATGTGAGAAGGTGGCCTTTAAACACCAGTGATTTCAGCAAATTTTTGTCTGTAATTGTTCGTTTTCTAGAAAACGTTTCTTCCACCTGGTCCCAAATTCTCCTCTCTAGTCTCTTAGTGAAGAATGAGATAGGTACCAGCTACCAAGAAGCTTAAATTCTAGAATAAACAGAAAAACAAATGAGTACAAGGTGATGGCTGTGCGTGAAATAAAGCTGCACGATGGAACTGAGAATGACTGGGTAAGGGTGGGACAAATGATGGAAGGTATCACTGAAAAGATGATGTTTGTTACCTGAAAGACTAAATATCTGATGGCAGAGAGCCCCAAGCAGACGACAAGGCAACTGCTGAAGCCCTAAGGAGATAGAGCAGGAGCCTGTTATATTTGAAAGAAAATAGGAAGAGCCTCCGGTGCAACAGGTGAACAATGGGGAGAAGAGGAAATGAGGTCAGAGACCTGGCCAGGATCCTGTGATTTGGGGTTTCAGGCTGTGCCAAGGTGTTTGGATTTACTGTAAGTGTGATGGGAAGTTATGGGAGGGCTCCAGTTAGAGGAGAAACACAATCTGACTTCTGTTTTTAGAAGATCACTCTAGCAGCAATACGGAGAATAAATTGAAGGGATACAGAGAGCAAGGAAGCAGACAAATGAAATGGCATTGAAACAAAGCAGACAGCCAAAGGCAGCTTATGTTCTAGAAGGGTGGCCATGGAGATGAAGAAGTATGGTCGATTCAGGAAATAGTTTGGGAATAGAATCCACAGAATGTGCTGGTGGTGAAATAAGAAATACTTCTTTTTGGGGACTTGAACAACTTCATGGAAGGTAGTTCATTTAGTGTCAAAGGGAAACTGAAAGAAATGTCCTGGTGGGTTAGGAAAATAGAGTTATCTTGTAGCCATGATAAAATTAAGAATAAAATTATTATTTGGGGATAATTCTGGACTTTAGTGGAAAGTCTCATTTGGAATTTGGGTGTCATAGCCATGTAGCTAGTATTTCAAGATCAAGGGACTGGATAAGATTCCACAGGGAGGCTACAGCGAGGAAAGAACAGAAATCTAAGGGCCACACCATAGAACAAGCTTATATTTAGGGACAAGCACAGGAGGTGAAGCCAGGAGAGGAGGCTGAGCAGAAGTCACAGATGTCAAGAGAAAACAGTTGATTAAAAATGAACACGTGGTTAACTGTATCAAGTACTGGCAGACAAATTAGTTGAGGACAGAAAAGATCGTTGAATCGGCAATTTGAGGTCAATAATGTGGTCAAATACTATTTAAACTATGCAAGAGCAGTTTTGAATATGGTTAGGTTGTCAAGAACAATTAAAGGGAAAAATGCTATTGTAAGGATAAAATGCAATGATCTCAGGGAAAGCCAGGATGCCCAGAAGTGGAGGCTGGGCTGATGGATCTTTCAGGACTTGTTACTGTGGCAGTGAGCAGAGTAATAGGGATGTAAGTGTAGTTGGAGATGGGACCAGGGAAAAGCTTCTTGTAATTGGAGATGTTGTTTTGTGCTGAAGACACCAGAGAAGGACAAACTGCTAGTGGAATAGAGAGAGGGTATGGTAACAGGAACAAACCCTTAAAGAAGTGGACAGGTGTGGAATCCATTGCACACATGAAAAGAATGTATAGATTCAGGATGGCAGGCAGATCTCACAGGGGAAGGATAGCAGAGTTTCTGCCACTTTTTTTTTTTTTTTTTTTTTGAGACAGAGTCTCACTCTGTTGCCCAGGCTGGAGTGCAGTGGCGTGATCTTGGCTCACTGCAGCCTCCACCTCCCAGGTTTAAGCGATTCTCCTGCCTCAGTCTCCCGAATAACTGGGATTACAGGCATGTGCCACCATGCCTGACTAATTTTTTTGGTATTTTTAGTAGAGATGGGTTTTCACCATGTTGGCCAGGCTGGTTTCGAACTCCTGACCTCAAGTGATCTGCCCACCTCAGCCTCCCAAAGTGCTAGGATTACAGATGTGAGCCACCGCACCTGGCCTCTTCCACTATTTTTTAGAGGAGTAAGAAAGTGTTGGTGGATTGGGACTAGTGGTGGCTATAAAGCAGTCCCCTTTCTCTGCAGTCCTGTGCCTCTGGGTCAGTGCAAGTGTAGAGCTGAGGGGTCTCTGGAGAGGAGGAAGACTAAGTCTTAAGCAGGTGAATACAATTGTGGGCAGGTGCAGCAGAGGGCTGTGGTGGCCCTGAGGGGTGGAATGATGAGTCATGGACACCTGTGCTTGGAAAGACTGGGGAAGTCATCACAGGGGGCGGGGGGGAGGGCGGGAAGGGGGCGGGATGCTTGGAATGACTTCTGTGACAGTGCAGTGCAGTCATTGGTGATGATAAGGTCACAGGTATGACAATGGGGATGGACTCTGAGGGGATTAACAGGTAAGACCCTGGGAGGTGAGGAGGTGGGGAACGAAAGGTTATACTTTAGGGAGCCAAGCATGTTGCCAAGAGTGGTATTAGGAGGGTGGTGAGAAAGAGGACCCTGGACTGGAGCTGGAACCATCTGGGAATATGCAGGAGTACGCAGGAACCAGCAACAAGGAACAGCAAGGAGCCTTAAGAGAGCAGGACCTTGCAATAAATTGGAATGTTGGAAATTTGCAGAAGAAATAAGTTGAAAGTAGCAATGGGGTGCAAGACCATCAGCTCTCCTTCTAACTCAGAGGTAAGTTAAAAAATAAACACACCCCCCAAACCCTCTACACTCCCCTTGGAGGAGATTTAGTGCTGACGGTGTCCTCAGAAGACGGTGTACTAAAATTTCCACATCTCCAAGAGCTTTAGTATTGAATGGGGAAACACATACCTATTATTAGCCAACCAAAAAAGCATGGTGGAATAATTATTATGCAGCCTGTACTTAAGATAAGTATTATAGGTTTCCTTTGCTGCAGAAAAATGTTAAGCAGGGTATTCTCTCCACACACTTCACCTGGGAATCCATGGAGAGCACATGGCTGCCAGGCTTGGTGGCAAAAAGCAGAAACTTCTGGCTGCCAGGTCCTGAGCTGATCTTAGACACATTCTCTCTGGGAATTCCTCGACTGCTGTCTCATTTCCACTTCCATCTCAGCATCTAATTCATCTAGGGCAGACATCTGAGATCAGAGTGAGATTAATAGGACACGGGCCAGGAAAATACATGTAATGATCATAGTTCACGCCAAAATATGAACTTGGTGACTTATTGTTATTTGTTTACCCTCATCAGCAAGTTCTCTTTGGGAAGAATAGAATGCATCAGAATGTGTCACTGCGTGTTTGCCAATTAGGACAAAATTCAAATACTGAGAAATATCAGAGAGTATTTTGGTCCATTGTGAATGGGTCTGTACATCCTAAAATGAATCCTCATCGTTCTTTATCTCCAGCAACTGAGTGGTAATGAAGACAGCAATCACAGCCTTCCCAGGTCTTCTCCTATTCAAAGAGTTGTCTGCAAGTTTTAAGTGTGTTTCAACTACCGTACTAAGCATTGACAAAAGAAGTATAGACTAGCTCCTGACTCAACGGGTTTTAAAAGCTCGAGCATACCAAGGACACACATGAAGGAAGAGCTTCTTCCGGACATTCAGCAGGTCTGGCGCATTCTACAGATGGCTGGGTGGGGACACAGAAGCAGAGAAGAGCATCTATCTATCTATCTATCTATCTATCTATCTATCTATCTATCTATCTATCATCTATCTATCTCTATCTACCAATATATTGTTTGCCTAGAAAGAACTTACAGCAGCTTATAGGAATTCATGAAATGCAGAGATGTGTAATAAATCCAGAGGAGGAGTAAAGGAAGAAAAAACCAAGCTAGGAGACATAAAAGAGGCCAGGCACACGCTGAAGAACACAAGAACGCAGAGCAGAAAGCCCTGATCCCTTGGGGCTGGAAGGTGGCGCATGCCGCCAACATTGCTGTAAAGCCTCTTGACAAGCACCATGTAAGGGGCACCTGTTACACAGCTCACAGCACCAACAAGGTCATAGCAGACCTGCTGCTTGGGAGAAGTGCAGCTACTCTTGGCACTGAGGTCAGACTGAATGTTTGTCTTACTCTGCAGAACACAGCAGGCAGTGCCCTCCGCAGCATCCTCACAGCACGTTTTGATGCTGTTCCTCAGTATAGAATGCTGACATCAGTGTGTGGAGTCCAAACTGAACAGTTCTGCTGCTGTAACTTAATCTACAGAAAAATTTTAGACTACCCAGGATATTCTTCAAACACTGTCACTAGATATTACTTCTATCAAAGATGTAGGCCAATGCTGGGCTGCAATGACTTTATACCTGAATAAGTGACCCATCACCCTCTATCTGGATGTGGACTGAGGGTTTACACCCAGGAAACCATTCTGATGAATTCTGTTGCAGAGATAAATGGGTGAATGCATTCTCACATAGCCTGAATCTGATGGTTTTCTCCAATAAAATGGTGATGACAAGTGTAACCGGATGCCCCATTCCAAGGGATAAGATTAATGCAGTTCTGGGAAACCAGGCTTCAGAAAGATCTGCAGGTTGTCACTTAATAGGATGTTAGAACTACATGAAGGCAAAATCTACGTCACTGCTACAGACATTCCTGAGACAATACTAGCTGCCTGTTAGGCCGGCAATCAGCTGGGCTAGGTGCGAGTTCAGTGCAAATAAGGGTGACTCCATGCAATCAAAAGCCACGTGTTGGAGTGGTCTTTGGGCAAATTGGAATGCGTTATGAGCTGTTTGAATTCTCCTCTGAGTGACTCTTCCATGCATACTTTGAGTGCCAGGAGGAGAGTGACCCTTTTCTCTGCACTGCCAATTTCATGGTGGGATTATGTCGTCAAAATGGGAGATGGTCCTTAGAAGTCACTGGGAATTATTTTACAGATGTCCTTATTTTACAGATGAGGAAGTTGATAGAAGTTGGTGCAGGCCCAGTTTACTGGGCCGTATATTAGATCTCTGACCCAGCACTCTCTGCAGAAACATTCTCTCTTACAAGTTCAGAGATGGAAATTGCCGAGTGAGTCTGTGAAGGCTCTTAAAACTTATGTTGTTGAAGAAAAGTCAAAATCATTCTTGAGTTTAAAAAACAGCTTGTGTTAATCGGGGCAAAACCACATTTTTGTCCCTTGTAAGTGATCTATAATTTTTAATAAGTTAGTTTCCCCTCCCCCACACATGTAATATTTATCTAGAGAAAATTTGGAAAATAAAATAGAACGACAATAATTTGTTTTATTTTCCTACAGAATTTCTCTCATGGAAAAATGTTTTTCTTGTTTTATATTGTTGTGAATATATTGCATATAAAAATTTACCTTTTAACTTCATTTAACCTCATAGCATAAGAACTAAATCATCTAAACTCTGTAAAAATCATTTTAGTGGATGACATCAACACACTTAATTTCATCAAATGTTTGCTCTGTGATAAGCTCAATCATTCCCCTGCTGTGCTCCAGGGGCTTTTTAGTGGCTCTCCATTATAAACAATGCTGTGATGGACATCCTTGTTTGAAAACGTCTTTTTCCCTTTTGTGTGTGTGTGGTGAGAACACTCATGACCTTCCCTCTTCACAGATTTTAAGTATATAGTACAGCATTGTTACCTGAAGTCCCCATGCCATGCCTTAGATCTTTAAAACTTGCTCATCTTGCACAACTGAAACTTAAAAATTAGTAAGTGTGTGACGTGATAGATATGAAATTAGTTTGATTATAGTGATTATTATACAATGTATCCACATACCAAATCATCATGTTGTACACCCTGAATATACACAACTTTGAAAAGTGCATCTTCCAAGAAAAGAAAGTAGGCAAGTGGTTGTTTGGGGGTGATGCAGGGGTAAGGGGTGATAACTGAAGGCTACATTTTTTTTGAGGTAGTGATTATGTTCTAAAATTGATAGTGGTGAAGTGTACACAACTCTTCAAATTTATTTAAATCTATTGAATTGTGTACTTTAAGTGGGTGAAGTGTGTATTATGTGAATTATGACTCAATCAAGTGGTTATAATTTTTTTTTTTTTTTTTTTTTTGAGATGGAGTCTCGCTCTGTCGCCCAGGCTGGAGTGCAGTGGTGTGATCTCGGCTCACTGCAAGCTCCGCCTCCCAGGTTCAAGCCATTCTCCTGCCTCAGCCTCCCGAGTAGCTGGGACTACAGGCGCCTGCCACCACGCCCGGCTAATTTTTTGTGTTTTTAGTAGAGACAGGGTTTTACCATGTTAGCCAGGATGGTCTCAATCTCCTGACCTTGTAATCCACCTGCCTCAGCCTCCCAAAGAGGGTTATAAATTTTTAAAGTCTCTTTCCTTATTTAGAATTATCTCAGAAAAGACTTTTAAAAATAAAAATACTGCACCAAAGTGTATTCATGTATTTAAAGTGTTTGATACCTTCTTCCAGATTGTATTCCACTACAGTACCAACGCACACTGCCACCATGGATCCAGGAGAGACTTTTCCCATTCTCTTTCCAATAGTGAATCCATAGTGCTGTTGAATAGCTTTCAAATCTCGTTAAGGCACTATTCCTTGCCATGTGTAACATCTAGGGGCTTACCAATAGATAATACCACCACTTCATAACTCTTCCCCAGTTTTCCCTCCCTGAAAGTGCATGGAATCATGAAATCTAAGATTTTTGCAGGAAACAGATCTCATAGAAGTCATGAGTATGAGTACCCGTGTGGTTTATAATAATAGTTTTCCTTCAGTTTCTCTGTTCTCCACCCGTGCATTATTAATAACTCCAAATAACATTCAGACTGCGATTCTGTCATTTATCTTCCTTCCTAACATATTCCTCTTTAAGTCATCATCTCCCTGAAGACAGTAGCTATTTTTTACACAACTGCAGTGCATTGTACAGTGTGTAATACTGAGAAGAAGCTGTTCAACAAATGTTTGTGGAATACACAGATAAATGAACAAATGCTTTCTTACTGGTGCTGCAAGTAACTTTAAAATAAAGTTTTGGTCTATTCACTTATTAAAGGCTAAACTTCAGTTTATATATTTTGTCATTAAATTGAAGAGAGAACAAGAGGATATGCCTAAAGTTTTTGCAGATTAAGGCAGAGTAGTGGTTCATAAAATGTTGAATACATGACTTTCTTCCCTAAGAACTATCTGGAGACCATTATCTTACCCCATACAGAAAAATCAACTTAAAATGGATTAAAGACTTAAATTTAAGACCAGAAACTGTAAAACTCCTAGATGAAAACAAAGGGGAAAAGTTTCATGGCATTATTCTTGGCAGTGATTTCATGAGCATAACACCAAAAATACAGGCAACAAAAAAACAAAAATAAACAAACGAGACTACAGCAAACTGAAAAGCTTCTGCACAGGAAAGGGAACAATCAACAAAGTGAAAACGCAACCCACGGAATGGGAGAAAATATTTGCAAGCCATATATGTGATAAGGGGTTAATCTCCAACATATATAATGAACTTCTACAACTCAATAGCAAAAAAATCTGATAACCCAATTTAAAAATAGCCTAAGAACTTGAATAGACATTTCTCCAAAGGAGACATGCAAATGGCCAACAAATATATAGGTATAGGTATAGATATAGATATAGATATGTTCAACATCACTAATCATCAGGGAAATGCAAATTAAAATAATGAGACACCATCTCACACCTATCAGGAAGGCGATTATAGACAACAACAAAAAAGTTGCTAGGATATGGAGAAAAGAGAACACTTGTATACTGTGGTTGGGAATGGAAATTAGTACAGGTTCAGCCATTATGGAAATCAGTATGCCCATTCCCCAGAAAAATTAGGAATAGAACTACCATATGATCCAGCAATCCCTCTTCTGGCTATATATCTGGAGGAATTAAAATTGGGGTCTCAGCACTCCCATATTCACTGTAGCATTATTCACCATAGTTAAGATGTGAAAACAACCTTCATAAATGACAAACACTGCATTCCACTCATGTGAGGTTATCTAAAATAGTCAAATTTATAGAATCAAATAATAAGATGGAAGTTAGCTGGGAGGGGAAAGAAATTGGGAGTTATTAATCAATGTGCATAAAATTTCAGTCAAGCAAAATGAAATAAGCTCTAGAGATCTACTGTACAACACTGTACCTAGAGTCAACAATAATGTGCACTTAAAAATCTGTTAAGAGAGCAGATTTCAATTAAGTGTTTTCAACACAATTATTTTGAAGACTATATGTTTCAAAGAAAAAGATTGGAAAGGTTCTGAAAAGAGCCAAAAAGTCCATCTGATTTACTAACATTACATCCATATCTATGTTAAGCAGTAGTTGGACAGCTTTATCCATCATCCAGCTGAAACCAGCCTGAGTTGCAGTCTAAGCTGGGAATCATGGACAGGGGAGGACAGACTGAGCCCAAATTATACTCACATGTGGTCAATAAACATCTAGTAGAATAAATTAAATTTGAATAAAAAAGAACTATCTGGAGAATTTCAACACAACAGAAGAAAATTTACAAAAGTTGTAATTCATAGGAGATCTTAATAAAAAACATTTTGAAACCTGAGAGCCCCCAGGACCCGAAATGCCATAATAGCAGAATGAGTTGCATTTCCAGAGCACAATAGTATGGGTTAACTCGGAATATTCCACAATTCCCCACATCTAAGAGTTACAGTCAACTCTAACATTATATGCATTCAGTTTTTCGAGCTTAAAAGTATACAAGGATCTGTCAACAGAAGCCTTTTATTTCTTTTACAACAAGAGAACACTGTTTATAATGTGACACTGGCTGCTCAGGCAAAATGGGTTCTATTAGAACTAATTTAATTTTCCATAAGTTGGTCTATTTGCATTTTGAGTCCCCAGTTAGATGACTAGGTGCTACTTTACAGATTGATCTTGTTTCAAGCTCCAGTGTATGGACAATGCTTAATCAGTGTGTATATCAGAAAATAAACATAATTATCAAGCACACTAATTAAGCCTAGAAAATGTTGCAACATGCATACAGTGTATGGATTAACAAGGCAATTCATTAAAATCTCAATTACACATACTATATTTCTCATACATTTTATTCCACAATGCTTCAGATGAGTTCAGCAGTTCTATAACCCATTGACACTACTCTCTTAAGTGAATTTCTTTTAAATCATGACACATCTGTGTATCCTCACTACACTGAAGGCCTCTACAGTAGTAACACTTCTGGCCTTAAACCGGATAACTTGGCAAACTTTTTAAAGAAGCTGAAGAAGAATAGGCTAACTGTTAATAGGAACCTTGAAAATAATTGAGACTAAAAGATGGAAATGTATCAAATGTAATCATCACTAAACAGTATCCTATTTCTACACTTTCACTCCTGAAATGTAATGATTGATATTTAGGTGCTACACAGAATTCCTTTAGAAGAAAATACATCAAAAAAGGTTAACATAAAATACATTATGTAGATAAAATGTTTCATGTAGATAAGACATTCATATGTGTATATACATATATATGTTAAATACTAGAAATGTATGTATATATGTAAAGTATACATTTCCTTTACGTGCAAACTTGGCTTTCAGCAATCAGTTATTTCTCAAGCAAAATTCCAGTAGCGAGTGTAACAGAAATAGGAAAAAGAGTTGTATGATGTTTCGTCGCAAATTTCTTTTTTTTTTGTTCTATCAAAAATCAGCCATTTCCTAAAAATATGTAATAAGTGGGGAGAAGGAGACGGGGTAGGTCCTGTTTACTCCATCTTCTTCAACACCTTAATTCATGCATGCACTGACTTGTTTTCATAGTCACATTGTATTGCATTCTCGTTGCACATAGTTTTGATACGCAACACATCAATTTTCAAGGAACCATCACATTATAAGCAACAAACCAATTTTTAAAACTTGTCCAGATCTCCAGTCATGTTTTGGAGTCTATAAAAACCGGTTAATTTCATATTTTAATAATTCTTGTATTTTTCTCTTTTCCCCAATTTTTTGTTTCAAAGAAAACTATTTATGAAAGTGTCATTTTGTTTAAATTTCACCTTTTTACTTGTTAAGTACTTACTTGAGGGAAATATACAGAACGTTGTTTATGTTTTTATCTTAAGTCAAGTCAAAAGTCACAAGAGCTTTGTGACATTTCAATTCTGATGTTTTTTTAAACTGAGAATGTTACTTATTCCTCCAGATTAAAAACTTGCCAGCATTGGTAGGTTTGGTTTCTGTATGATACACAGAAAGCAAAAGCCCTAGACATTAACCAATATAAAATTTGAATTTAAATACTTAAAAATAATTTAATGAAAGATGTTTCCATATCTTTTTTTTTTTTTTTTTTTACTTCAAGCAAAAACTAAAAATAAACCTTACCTATTGAACCTGGAAATAGGGAAACTACGTGAGTAAATAAAAACTTGTGACCTTGTGAATGGCAACGACACTGTCTTCTGCTGTCTAGATATGATGTTGCTTATTATGTCCTTTTAAAAAGCAAATTATAAATAAAATGAGATGGATGACTTTTGCTAAAGTTCAGTTCAAGTTTAAATTCATTTGTTTCAGTTTATCAACTTTGAAGCGATTTTGTCTCAGGGCATTTCGTGTGTCATATCATCACGCTTTGCAAATTCAATCCATCACAGCTGAAGGTCCAAACCATAATCATTTCTTCATTATGAAATGCAAGTGCACGGAAAGTAGATGTGTATCTGGGGTAAATTATTATCCTCTAACTAAAAAGTTGGAGGAGTTATAGAAAATAGGCTATGGTTTTTAGAACCTAAGCAGACTTATCTGTAAAATGAAGCTGTTAGAATAAATCATTTAATAGTTTTTAGGAGAAGGGCATCACAAACCATTTTGTGAAGCCAATAAAACCTGCGAGCCCTGTTCATGAGTAAACCTGCACAATTACCAAGATGAGATTCTTCATAGCACTGTGAGATGGTACTTCTCATACCCACACCTCATAAGTGACACAAAACAATCGGAAGTCCCCTAAATTTAAGAGGTCAGAGTCCATCAGTATAGCAAGCAGCAAGAAACAAATGTGAGAAGCACTTCTTTATGGACCCAGGAAAACACACCACCCTATGCCACACAACACATACACACACCATATGCACACCACATCCTACACATCATACATACAGACCACACATACCACATACCACACACACACCCCACATGCACACTGCACACCAGACATCACACATACACATGACACAATGAAACACACACCACACATATCACAT